>NC_051217.1:13095000-13162500 GCF_015220715.1 Pygocentrus nattereri
CAGCCTGTCTGACTGCTCGTGTCAGCACACTGCCAGCACACAACCTGCATGCTTGGCAAGAGGAGGGAAAGAAAAAAAAAAGGGGGGGTGGTGAGGAGAAAGGAGGGGGAAGACTGAGGAAAAAGAAAGAAGCGAAACAACAACAACAAGAAAAGTGTGGAAATGATGCCCGCTGGGAGCCATTGGGAGTGAAATTCCGCTGGTGTCTCTCCTCTAAACCGGCCCGCTTGGCCCCCAGCCTCCGATTCAGCACAGGAGCCATATTGGGCGTTTCTGCATGGAGAGGTCTGAGCAGCTGCGTTCAGCAGAAAAATAAATAAACAAACACACAAACACAGAGGGGGAAAAGAGATTTTTTTTTCTCCCCCTGTCCCTAACAAATGCTGTAATAAGAACTTTTTTGTTGCCATCTGCAAAAATCAAAGCCCGGTCATGGCTGGACTGGCATAAATGTGTAGCGCGGGGCTGCGGAGCACCACACTAAAGCACAGAGCGAGGAGCGCAGGTGCACGGGACAGGGGCTCGACTGCTGCTGCACATATGTGCACAAAAACAAAAAGCCAAAAACAAAAACTGTTCATTCCACTGCAGCTCTGATAATGATCTCTTGAGTCTTTAAGATCTTTTTGTTGTTTTCAGGGTTTTTGGTTCTTTTGTACTGATGCTCATAACACGCTCATAAGTCTTAGTGCGCGCTACGCAAATACTGAACATTTCAAGTACGGCGCTATCACCGAGCAGTGCTCACGGCACACTTTCTCTGTCATCAAAGTCTCCTTGTCTGCAAACAAACGACACTCACTGCGACCCGTGCTGCAGTGCTCCGCCGCCAACACACACATACACACGTCTGATTACACAATGGCAGGTGATGAAAGAGACGGAGCACACTTGAATCAGTTATACATCACTTCGTTTTGCAGCCAGGCTCTCCATTTATCCAGGGAAATGAATTACTTCATTTATGAAGTTATCAAGACTCATTCATATACACGCAGCTCCTTAATTAGACCAAGCCTAGAATTCAGACTGACAGCATAAGCAGAACAGAGAAGCACTTACATATATGTATACTAATAACACAGTTCATCAGACTAGATATATCAACTTTCAGATAGATACATCGATACAACAATGCATCTCTATTTGTCCATTTTAATTTTCCTACATCATTTGAAAATAATAGCTGTCCTTTATATTGTGCAAAAGTATTAATAAGGAATGGACCAATAGAAATATTACTCCTTACTAGGAATAAAATCTCTTTATATAAACTTAAATTATGAGTAAAGAGTGTTTTTGCCCTCTCCTGTAAAGTTACTCTTTTAGACATGCATGTTTTATTTTAACAGTGATGAGGAATGGACGGACAGATAGACAGATAATAGCATAGTTTATCATCAGAGTTATATGTTTGTTTTTAAATTTCCATAATTGTATAACTGTATTTATTTCCGTGTATGCAAATATGCATATATACTAAACTGATTATTAATCTTTAAAATAAAAAAGTAATTCATTTAATTCGAATGTTTATTGAAGGTAAGTATCTGTCAGCAAAAATAAACATCATCATTATCATCATCAGGAAAATACCACTACTACTATCACTACTATTACTACTACTACTACTAATAATACTACTAATAGTAATAATAATAATAACTAGCATTATTATATATAACACTTAACACTGACTGGTATTATATGGTTCTTATCCTGAAATTCCTTCCATGACATCTGTGTACCTGCCGCCAATCAACAACATTACTTTTTTCTTTCCTTTCTGTCTGTCATTCTCTCTTTTTCTTTCTCCTTCAGGAGGTACTGTATGTTCATATACAGTATGTAATCTAAATTTAGTGTCCTTCCCATCATGGCAGGTTCATTTTACATGCACAAATAAGAAGAAAAAAACATTTGCTAAAGGTGACCCGATGGATTTCATTTCTGAAGTTTGATCTGTCCATGTAAAAATGTCCCAAATGGTCCGGTCCGATACCGAACACCTTTCAGGGGGCGAACAGCGGACACACACACGTCTGCCCTGTTAACCTTTTCAACAAACAGCTCCACTTTCTCTGGCCTATACAGAACCATAACTTATCCCCATTAGGATAGAAAATCAATAGTGTGTCTACAGTTAGAACCATGGCATTATTAGTATTATGAAAACAAATGTCTGTAATGATGAGGCAAAAATAAAGGATGTGCGGCCTCCATCAGGACCTTTTCAGATCCACTCATGATGTTATTGTGGTTTTATGTACCAAAAACAGTCATAATTCATTTTTACATGTCCATTTTCCAACCTCTCCTCATCCCCCAGGAAACAGGCTATTTACAGTCCTATGCAAATGTTTGGGCTCTCCTGGTCAAATTACATAGTTTGTTGATTTTCAAAGTGAAAGTAAGTTCTGCATATTTTTATGCACAATTACTGTTAATGTACGGAGTAAAAAAAAAAAAACAAACAAAAAAAAACATAAAATGTAGCTTGTCCAACTGTTATGGTATGCTTTAAATTCCATGTTTTCTTTTTCCCCAATATGCTAAACTCAACAAATAAACAAATCATTCACTAAAAATTTGCAAAAATCCTGTATAAATGCTTAGAGAATCAACAAACCGTGTAACTTGACGAGGGACGTTCAAGCTTTTACCTACAACCTTATATGTAAATGACCTCAGTTCTGATTGTCTGCCTTGTATTACACCTTATTCAAAAAGCAGTTTAAGATGACACACTCCTTGTAACTTTAGCATGAATGGGTGGAGCTAAGCTGCTGTAGCCGGAAGAGGTGGATATATGTAAATATGCTAGTATTCATGACACTGCAAAATAATATAATTCCCATATATGAACCTTTTGTTCATATATAGTTATATGTTTTGAAACGTTAACAATGTTTACATATCAAAAAAGTGAGAAAATCTGTTTTTTAATGATATGGCCCCTTAAAACTGAACGCATTTGGACTTTTGACTGAAGTTCAGAAACAAATGGTGGTTGTGTCTCAATAATGCAATTTATCATGTTCTGTTGGTGGCACAAAAATGTCAAGGGCATGGAAGACACTCTTGGCCAATTACACACACCCACACACACAGACTCACAGGCAAAACACACACTGAGAGTGTTTGCATGGGTGTGTGTGTGCTAAATATGGCACAGGGCATTGATAAATCACAGCTGCCTGCATCTCCGAAGAGCGCACACCTAATTGAGGTGAACTTTAAGAAAGGTGGAGCACCTAATTATTGTGAACTTTATATGCATGTGTTTTGGTGTCAAATTATGGGGCCTAAATTCTGCCCCCAGCTTTCCTTTTCTCTGGTCTAAGGCCTGCGGACGATAATGAAACCAGGACAGAGGGCAAGGACTTTACCTAAAATCAAACCAATTTTCATTTTCAAAATGCTCCTCCGGGCAGTGTGGGAGCTGATATTTCATTTCTCCTTTTTAGGCACCAATTTTGCAGACAGAGATTAATCCTAGTGCTATTGTAAAGGACAATCCCCACCGGCCGAGTGATTTAGTCAGAGACTGCGGTCCAGAAAGCAGGACCGTAGAGGACAGAACAGAGATCATTCATACATTTTTCTCTGAATGCGTTTATACAGTAGGTGCTTGGCTGCAAGAGAGAAAGCTGGCAAAAGCAAGCCAACCTTAACCAGCTTCTGCGTACAGTATGCCTGCAGGCCTCAGTTAGTTTGTTTGCTGAGGACACTTCAGAGTCCCACAAGTACTTTGAATTTCACAGTGCTAAAGTAATTCCTCAGTGGCTGTTTACTGCTCTCCAACAGTGCTAAGTGTGCCCCCCCTCAACTCCGCCTGATCCAAAAACAGGCCCAGTTAAGCCTGTTTGTTTAGTCTCCCCAGAGTCCCTCTCTCTCTCTCGCACACTCTAGCCTATTCGTACTATTCATACAACCAACAGCCGAACTCCCAAGTCCTCTTCCACTGACAGAGAAGCACATGTAGGAAGGCAGGAAGACTTCAGAAGCAACTTTTATTCTGCAGTGATCTGGGAATAGGTATACTGCATAATTTAACAAATTAAATGTGAACAAATTTGCAAAATTAAACTTGCATATGGTAAACAAATAATTAATACAAGACATTGCAGAGATTCTGCTGGCTTTGAATAGAACCAGAGTTACTGCAAAATTTATAAGAATATCAGTGCTACTCTTTTAGTCAAATGTGTACTCATGATTTGTTTGTACCACTGTTTGGTGCTATTATAAGTACATATCCAAATGTAATATATATACACTCACTGGCCACTGGAATTTTTTGTCTTTTTCGGACCACTCCGTAAACCCTAGAGATGGATGTGCGTGAAAATCCCAGTAGATCAGCAGTTTCTGAAATACTCAGACCGACCAGTCTGGCACCAACAACCATGCCACATTCAAAGTCACTTAAATCACCTTTTTTCCCCATTCTGATGCTTGGTTTGCACTTCAGCAAGTTGCCTTGACCACCATGTTTTGTTGAATATATGTTCTCTTGTATTTACTGCTGGAAAACTGAATAATGTAGCATTGGTGCTGAGTAAGACAAACACCAGGGCAGAAAGGCAAATACAAAGCACTGACCTGAAGCAGTGGAGGTCACTAGTCATATATTTTACCCTCATGGTAACGACCAATACACAATAACTACACCCACTCCCTGACACAGAACAACACTACAAACACAGCACATACCTTTAACTGACACACAACACAAAAACATCTTTAACAAAAATGTGCTGCCCATTAATTGGAACCACGTTTCTTAGGGGTACAGCCTGTAATTAATTGAGATTACACAAAATATTGTAATTGATTTGATTAGCCATTTGAATTGTTTGACAGAAGAAGAGCCTAGGTTTGATTCCCGGCCGGGCGACCAGGGTCCCCTCTGTACGGAGTTTGTATGTTCTCCCTGTGAATGTGTGGGTTTTCTTCAGGTACTCCAGTTTCCTCCCACAGTCCAAAGTCATGCATTCAGGCTGATTGGACACACTAAACTGCCCATAGGTGTGAGTGTGTGTGTGTAAATCTGTCCAGGTTGTCTCCTGCCTTCCGCTCAATGACTGCTAGGATAGGCTCCAGCAACCCCCCATGACCCAAGAGGATAAGCGGCTTGGCAAGTGTTTGTGTTCTGTAGTATGATTGTTTTTGATTATTATATTATATATGAATAAATGTTTTATGAATATGCAGATAAATCCATGCATATTCAATACCATGAAAAAGAGAAGAAAGAGATATCTGAATGTACATGTGTATGAATAATTTGCTGAGATGGCTGTGATTATTATAATCACAGCACTTATGGATCTTAAATAATGAATATCACATGAAGGCTTGTACGCTCCTAACCTTCTGCCCTCTGCCACCTTCAGTTCTAATGAGCCCATCAGAATGTCTCATTCACTGTGTGAGTGAGTGTGTGTGCGTGCATGTCATCACTATGTGACTCTATCAAGTCCACACCGAGATGCAATCAGTGCTTGGCCGGTTTGCAAATGGTTATTCTAAAGTCTTCTCCATTTTTCTACCAATGTAGTCATGGTTAGTGCATAAGGTTGTGTCAAGTTTATCTTCTATCAAATATCACTACAGTGTTGAAGCAGGACAGAGGCCAAGGCCGTCCTGCTCTGATGCGAATAAAATCTGTTAGCATGTGGTTTAGCTAAGAACGCTAAGTGCTTAGTTGAAGTGGATGCAGCCACCAGCTTGGCAGGCACAGTATGGTGCACAGTCATAAGGGAAAAAGAGACCCTATGCTGCTACGCTCAACAAGAATGCAGTCTAGGGTATCCTGAGGGACCTTAGGAAGCTAAATGGCACAGCTAGGATTCAAACCTGATTCACCATGTGCTCAGTAGAACTCGTTGTGAGTCATGGAACTGACGACAAAAGGACAGTTTTTTATAGGTATATGCAAAATTGCGATGCTTGTTATGTGTAAAAATATAAAAACGCAGAGAAAGCAGGTCACTGCAGTCACAGCCACAGCTACTGTATGGCTCACATTAACCCTTTCAACACGCACATAGCTGCAGCTCTAGAACGGGACGGTTACACAGCATCTTCAGAACACTGTGGGGAATCTGGCTACAGGCAAACCAATTCACTGAATTCTGGATATAGTCAATGTTAAACTGAGTTTATGTGAAGAGATCATAAAATGATTCTTTGTTAATAATAATACTTTGTCAATAATACGCACAAAGACAGCATGTTTACTGCAAAGCTAAGTTTGACATTAGGCCAATTGCATTAGGTTATTCTAAAGTCTTCTCCATTAACTTAGGGTAATTAGGAAAACTTGTTTTTAACCACAAGTACCCGGCATGGCTGACAACACAGAACGTTTCTCTGATGTGTTTTCAGTTCGCAAGTTATGAGTGGGAAAAAAAATGCAGAACTGTATTTTGGGCAAGTCTCTGAAATACACATGAAGCATGCACTTATGTTGCTGTAATGTTTGTTTTAAAGTTTGTTTTTGAAGACATTTAATTTACATCAATTAACATGTGTTACTAGTGTTACCATATGTCAGTTGCGGTTTAGGAATATGATATACCCTATACAAACTGACTATTCTTTACATCAGGGCCTCTTTTTCAAGTAAGCTGACAGAACAAAAACAAACAAAGGTACTTTTGATCAAATGTCACAAAGAAATCAGTTTAACTTCAACTTCAATCCTTCAACCTATTTTTTTTCCTTACATAGAGAAAGAATAGAATAGGAAAGTTTATTTAGCATAGGCTGGAAAAGGGGGTGGGGGGTGGGAGAGGGCGATGCTGGAGCCTATGCCAGCAGTCATCGGGCGTAAGGCAGGATACACCTTGGACAGGTCGCCAGCCCATCGCAGGGCAGCACACCACCCCCCCTGACCGTGACGGAGAAGCGGCTTGGAAAATGGATGGATGCATGGATGGAAAAGGGAACATTTATTTTACAAAAACAACTGGTTTATAAATGAATATAAGACAAGTAGCCATTTTCTAAAAACAGCACCATATACAATACAAAAAAAATATTAACTTATATCTTAATCTTAGTGCACACGGACAGGCTGCTGTTGAATGCATTATCATGGAGGCTGATTGGGCTTGGGATGCTGCTTCACCGCGACATTCTGTTGGATGAAGGGGCTGTAGGCATGCATTCAACACCACTTCGAACTATGTACATCCTTTAGAAACAGCGTAACACACTATACACAATTCTCTTTCCAATAACAATTAGCCAGATTTTGAAATCTGAACCAGAAAACCATTCTGTCCTGACCTTTATTTCCGGAACATCATTCTGATGCACTCCAGCCTATTTCCACCCCAGGGTACAACTAAAGTTGATTGTTGTGTTCAAAAACGGAACATTCAAACCCTATGTTCAAATCCCACCTGTGAGACTGATATATATGTATATGTGTGTGTGTGTGTGTGTGTGTGTGTGTGTGTGTGTGTGTAAATACAAAAAATCTGCAAAAAGGAAAATAATAGTAGTAATAATACTGGTAAAAAGTCACTCCAGTGCAGTGCTGATGTTAATCCTAAAAAGAGGCCGAACCTGACCTACTGTAGAGAGCCTGTTCTCTGTGCAGTGCTGTGTTCTCTCATGTAAAGGTGAGCTTTTCTCACAGGGGATGACAGGTGTGAAATTACACCGGGAAGCGCAGCAAGCCCCTGCCATTTCCCTCATTCATTTACATGCTCATTCCAACGTCTGCCCATTTGATAAGTCAGCCTCACACAGTCTCCCACCCCAAATAAGCCAGGGCTGTTATGCATGACAAAGATTTATGTAGAAGAATGAAATATTCACACACAACCACCAGGAAAAGGAGATGTTTCTTTTTCTTCTTCTTTTTATATATATATATATTTTTAGTTTTGACATGTTCCACTTCTTTCCTTTCAGACATATGCAGATACAGGAATATAAGATGTATAAAAAAGATAAATAAAAAATAGTTAGAATTAACCTCTAATTACAAAGAAACGATGAGCATAAGAAAGCAGAAGCTGAGTTTACATCTCTCTTGGCATTAGCAGGGATTTGAACTGCATCCACTTCACTGTCAAATCTGACAGCAAGGGCAGTGAGAAGGGTCATAGGTGACAGGGCACATGACTGAACCCTGTCCAAATGTTCACCCCACTCAGGGGGCAGGCTGACAGACCCTTCAGAGTGGCCACAGCTGGCCTGTGAAAGCCATGGCCTTATTGCAAGTGCTAGCATAGCTGGGCTGGAGCTAGTTCCTAGGATTAGTGGCTAGCAGAGCAGCTAACATCTCACTGTGAGTTTTCACACTGGCAAGCCTCAAAGCTAGTGAGCTCACTCCACACAGCTCTGAGAGAGAGAGAGAGAGAGAGAGAGAGAGAGAGAGAGAGAGAAAGTGAGAGAGAAGAGCTCCTCCAGGTCAAGGGGACATACAGGAGTCGCTGCTAGCATGCTAGCTCACTAATCCTCAGTCACATGTACACTCTTGACACCTGCTTCGTTTACTAGGGCACTTTCTGAAAATTCCCTTTGAGAGCATGTTTACTGGAGGTATGCTTAAAAATAGCATCCTACAAGGAATACTGTAAGTCACTGTTATCAAGAAATGATGAAAACAGGACTAA
The DNA here is from genome assembly GCF_015220715.1 of Pygocentrus nattereri. NCBI lineage: Eukaryota > Metazoa > Chordata > Actinopteri > Characiformes > Serrasalmidae > Pygocentrus > Pygocentrus nattereri. Next base: position 13,103,640 of record NC_051217.1, read on the forward strand.
AGTGTCAAAAGCCGTGTCCGAGGGAGAAGGTTGCTGCCTCTGTCGCTAGCAGGTGCTGTAAATCATGGCCATGTTAAAGGTGCTGAAATGTGGGCCACAATAAGCAGACCCCGCACACTGGCAGAGCGGAGCTGCAAGGTACAGGAGCCTGAGGGAACGGGGCGCTAACGTGAGGCAAGCTTCTCTTCATTCTATCCTTCAGCGTGACATTCTGTGACATTTAAGATGTCGTTAAAGGTGTGAGCACCAGGGCCAGTGTGAACTGTGTCTCTGCTCCACCTCCCCACGCTGTCACACATAGCCAAATAAAATACGAATGAGTGGGCGAGCTACGCTAAAGAAAATAAGACTCTCACGTTCTCTGTGACTTTAAGGCCTGCTATAATAAGACGCGGTCTTGCACAGTAGAAAAAGCCATTTATCAAATGAAATATGAAATATGGGGCATTTGAGGAGACCTACGAGACAGCACCCATTCTAATCTCAGATCACATTTGCAATTCGTTTTTAAAAGAATTACAGGGGTACTGCTGTAGTGTTGCAACAGTTAGTTAGCTTAGTCATATAAACCAGGTAACCAGTCATATAAACCAGGTCATATAAGGCCAGGTCTAGTGTTTCGAGGACCCCAAGCAGAATTTTCTAGTGCCCCCATCATCTTCCTGGGCTCCCCCACACTGTACTGTACAATTTAAAAATAAAAACAAAAAAAAAATAAAATCTAAACAAATATTTTATATTTACAAACTCAAAAAATGATAAAACACAAAACAAAGTTTGAAATAAGATAAACAAAAAACAAACAAACAAACAAATAAATAAATAAATCACTATCACAAGTCAGTGAGTTTTACCTTTAGAAATGCTTTATTTTACCTTTAAAAATGTTTTGCTTTATGTATATTTACTAGGAAAAAGTTATTACTCACTGCTGCCCTCTAAAGGTGTTATAACACCAGCAGACCTTTTACTGTTTTCATAAGACTCAGGACTACTCTGAATGCATATAAATGCAATGAATGTGCTTTCTGTTTAGTTTATTTGCAGTCATTTGTCTTGAACCATCTGATAAAAAAAAAACATCTAATTCACATTCTGTTTGCTGCAACATAAACATATGATTGTGAAAGATAACTGTGGAGCATAACAGCGATCAGCTAAAAACAGCTGTGATTATCTCAAACTGTTTGATCAGGTGAGTAGGTAATAATGTGATAGACCTAATCATTCATAGTTGCAGCCCTATAGTCGTGTTATTCAAGATTAGACTGCCATTCCATCCCAGCCTGTTTGTGTTTGTAGGTTCTTGGAATAACTGGTCACTGAATGTCCCTGCAGTCTCTGACCTGACCAGTCAAAAGGTGATGCAGCGAAAAAGTGCTTCTGGTAAGATAAGAGTCTCTGCTTTTATGAGTCTTTTCCTTTCAGGCCGACAAACAGCTCTTCCAGTGCAGTTTGGTCTGGCTCCTGCCGGCACTGCTGACAGCTAATGTCCTGCCATCCGCTGGCATTCGGCCCCAGAAAGCCAGGGGCTCTTAAAGGACAGCACGAGTGGCCTGCGTCACTAAGGGTAGACCCCAGCTTTATGGCAGCAAATGTTTGTTTTGGAGAGGGCCGCATTCAGGAGAACCGCGATTAGCCTCTGTTAGAACAGCAAGACGCCGTGTTACAAAAGCTCCCCCACTGAGAGAGCTGTCAGGTCCAATACCAACATAACGCACACGCAGAAAGAAACAGAGTGAGAAAGAGAGAAAAAGAGAGAGAGAGAGAGAGAGAGAAAGAGAGAGAGAGAGAGAGAGAGACAGAGAGAGAGAGAGAGAGAGAGAGAGAGAGCACAACAGGAAATTACTATGATTTCTAAGCCTGCACTGTGGTTAGAGGGATAAAAGTTTCCACTGTTGTGTAAACCTACTCAAGAACTCAGGACAGGTTAAATGCTCATTTATGTACGCACTGCAAAATTTAACCCTAGGAAACTTTACGTTTATTATTCAGTTATTAATTTTAAGGGTTATTTTCCAGTAACTACCATTAATAATTTGGTAACTACCAGGTCCCAACCTATACAAAATCAAAATGTTAACACTTACTATGAATCCTGTATTCATAATGCATTATAAATGCAGGTAATATCTTACAAGGCATAAGCTTGCATAATAGGAGTTATGGAAGCCTTCTGGTCTCACTCCAGAGCGATCAGAAACCCTTCAAAATCACAGCTTAAAACGTTTACATGTGACTGAACAAGTCTGCCTGTGCCGCAGACTCTGGAGACAAAGGAGCTTGCTTTGAGCACAATCAAATAAGAGCCTTGATCATGTTTATAATATATTGATTTAGATGTCAAGAAGTCTTTTTAGAATTTTAGAGTTTGTAGTGAAATATTCTGCAGCTCTTACTGTGTTTATGAACCACATATTCATCCTCAGGTCCTGTCCAATTTTGCTTTGATTGTAAAATGTGATAATGGGGGGGGGTCTGAGTAGCAGCAGACTTAAAAGTTAATTTCACAGATTTTTAAATATTCTATATAATTGAGTTTAAGATGCAAACAAAACAGCTCAGAGCAGTTTGATGCAAAATGCTCAATTCCAGAGAACTTCACTAATTCAGAGTTCTTCACAGTAAATGTGGTAGGAACCAGACATCTAAAGAGTTGGATGCCACTAAAGGCTTGCTCATAGAACGTTCATATGTGAAATGGTTGCAAATACACTGCCAGATGTCTAAGAAATTGTTTTATGATACTGCTTAGATTATGTTTTGGCCAAAAACCACTAATTGTGGAGAAGTACATGCAGGGTGTTGTGCGGTTCCCAAAGAAACCTTTTTTTCAGATTTTACATACATTACACATAAAAATGCAGATGTATAGGTTTAAACGTTCACCTTGGATAGCAACTAAAATTGCTAAATTTGCATTGTAAACATTGTGATCCCTGGTTCCCATCACCACCACTGTAAAGACATCTTTAATGTAAAGTTTCTTTAGAATGACTTGCTTCACATCAAACCCTTTTTGAATATGTTTGTTGAAATTTCAGTGATAAATTTATTTTGTCAAGTTCTCCTTTAAATAGTGCTATATTGATGGATATGACTGCCAGATGGTAACAGAGCTCTAAAATATGACTGTGAACTGTGAATTGTCAAATGCAACTCAAAAGCCTTATTGCTCAGTTCTGGTTTGTTTGCCCAGATTGATAGTTTACATGTGTGTGTGTGTGTGAGTAACCCAAATCTGCCATCAGCATAAACAAACTTGTGCCCTGAAATGACCCACATGCGAACACCCTATTCAACAGCATCAAGTGTCTGTGTCAGGAACAATGAAGAATGTACAAGCCTTCAACACAAAGATCACTGACTTTGAGCAGCTCTAATGCTTTCATGTACAGCATTTAATGGTAGAAATGTCAAGTTTAGCTGCTGCTGCCATGTTGCCATCAAAGAATGATGGCAGTAAAAAAAATAAATAAATAAATAAAAATCCAATCTGACCATTCTCAGTGCAGTGGCATGGCCAAGAATCAGATATGTATCTGATCTAAGGCTACATCTGAAAGTGGCTCAGATCAAATTTCAGATTTTAAAAGGTCAGATTTTTGTGTTCACGTTCTGAAAACACTTAAAGCAAGACACTAGATTGTGTCTCTTGGACCTGGTAATGTGGAGGTAGCCAAAGTATTAACAGTATATAAGATTGCAGTGGTGGTGGTGAAGCTACCCAGAGGTCAGTTTTGTTCTGGGGTTTTATATCCAGTTTTAGTTTCTGTTCATTAATTTCGTCTCTTCTTTTTCTAATCATGTCCTGATAGACTTTTTTTGGTGTTATAGCATGTTATCTACAAACCTCTATAAAGGTTAGATAATGGATAAATATGGATGCATTTAATACATTTTTTTATATCAAATTAGTATATTGGCAGGTATTTTCACAGACAGATAATGTTACTGGCCAACCAATACATCGATTAGTAATTACTATGAGAGTAATATGTAGGATGCATCTTTATGAGAGTGAAGAACGGAGGTCTGGAGCCACTGATCCTTCCTTAGAGTTCAAGCGTTTAAAAAAAATAAAAATAAAAAAAGGCAAGACTCAGATTTCAATAAAAAAAAAAAAAATCATGCAATTGGTGTATCCATACATGAATATGAATTGCTTAGGACATCTCAGCCACGAGACATGAGGTCCAGCAGACCTACTGTTAGACTATGTATTACTGCCAAACATGTCCTCCACTAGGTCAGAGGCACAGACCCCATCTTCATCAATCTGAACAGGAGTGGACACCCACATCCCCCAGCAGAGCGGGGAATCCTGACATGGCCACCGCTCTCAGTAACATAATGGAGTCCCCTCTGCATGCCTGGGGAGCATAAGTCACAGCAATGAACCTGTGATAGACTGACAACAGAGACAGAGAGAGAGAGAGAGAGAGAGAGAGAGAGAGAGAGAGAGAGAGAGAGAGAGAGAGAGAGAGAGAGAGAGAGAGAGAAAGAGAGAGCAAGCAGGTATGAGCTTTATGATGGATTTTAAAAAGATCTTGACAGCTGGTGGTTTGGGGTTTTTAAGAGGCAGCGGATATACTGTCCCAAGTGACTGGGTCTCTATCCAGCGCCCCATTTATCACCATCACATCTCCAGCTGTGGTGGCAGGGCGGTCAGGGGTATGGGCCTCCGCAGCCCTCATGCTGCCGCACAAATCAATCGCTGCCAGCACCTCTCCACTGCGTAATCCATCCTTGCTGAGAAGGTGCAGACCTGTGGGTTAACAGCTACAAGAGAGTACCTGAATTTAAGCAAGAAACGACTACAGTTTCCTTGTGCCCATTCCCGAAAACCCAAAGGACCAACTCTGTGCCAAACTTAATCATCAATGTTTATATCAAAATCTTTTTTTTGTGTGTGTTACATTGTTTAAACACCGTTTTAAAGAGTAAAGCTGCTCTTCACACTGTGTGAACATTTCATGACAACATTAACATATTCTTATATCTTCTCCTATAATATTAGCATTAGCAAAACAAAATATTTTGTTTTGGTAGCAATGTAAAGCAGTTCTGCAAGCAGTTAAACATCATCACTGTGATACAATCTTCAAAATGATAACTTACAGTACTGTCCAAAAGAGAACACTCAGATTTTATTTAATTACCACGCAAAGTCATTAAGTATAAGTTACTAATTTTTCAGAAGACTTTGTTTAAGGAGTTTAGATATAAGATCGTTCATTTACATAAGGAAATGGAAAGTGACAAAACAGGAATATCCAAAACTGGAGTTCAAAAATAATGAACAGATATAGAGACACTGGGACTTTTAACAACTAGGTAAGATCAGGAAGACCAACAAAGCTGTCCCCATCATATAAACAGCACTTATTTCATTTTTGAGAGAAAATCAAGCTCCACTCTGGTTTCAGATCTGAAAAAAATCCACAGGTGTTTCTGTCCATCCTTCCACTGTGAGAAGACAACACTACGCATCTGAAAGGATGTGTCAGCTGTCAAGAAGCCATTACTGAGAAAAGGAAATTTAGACAAATTAAAGTAGCCGTGTGTAATCTCAGAACAATGGCCTGTCCAGCCCAGAGCCCAGACCTCAACATCACTGAATGGATTATGTGGATAGTTGCAGAAAATGTAACCAACTTCTAAGACTGAACTTTGAAGAAAAATGAAAACTGATTGTATTATTTTGATTTGATGACAGCAGTGTTACGCTTATATTTATAATCCAGCTTACAGAGAAAAACACTGCTTCCTCTGATTCTGCATTTGTATTCCCACACATCTAGCAGATGCTCAGCATCATTAAATGTTAAACAGAGTGTAATGTATAAGCATTCTCTAACACATTTGAGAGAACAATAATAGAATTGGCTTGTCACTTAGGAGAATACATAAAAGCAAAGATTTAGACATGCTCTCTATGTTGTACACGCACTTCTTTGAATAATTTACCATAGGGAATGAATTATTCACATTAAGGTCATATGTAATGTTTACTGTATGTCAACAGCTTTCTCTACGGCAGTACACTACTTCATGATTATAGGTTCATTCATTCATGTGTTCTGCAAGAAGAACATACAGAGGTCAATTACTGCTGTTATGGCTGTAAAAGTGTGCAGTCCACCTTGTAGATGAACGCTTTTACAGCCATAACAGCAGAAAGGCATAAAAAGGAAAACAATAATAGCAAGCCTGCATGCATGAGGGGACTTCCCCAAGGAGGCCAATGACACAGTGCCTGGACCCAGGCTGGCCCCGTCAGAGTAAAGTGGGACATCTGGTCACCCCCAAATCCTCTTATAAGTACAGAGCAGTGGCTGGCAGTCCTCCTGGACTAAACAATGGCGAATCAATGGTGCCTCTGACATTGTGACACGGCAATTACCTTTAACTCATGTCCATCGATTAGCCAAAAGAGGCTTATCCTGGCAAGGGTCAGGGAAAAGCCACAGTCTGTCCTCAAAACGGCTAGCAAAGGGGAGAACCTCAAAGGAACTAGCTTCTGGGGAAAGGTGGGCGTGTACTGAATTGTATATACAGCATCTAAATTTAAAGGAATCTTTGGTGTCATCATGGTCATTTCTTTATCTCAAATTAGTAGAATACAGATGATGGAAAACAACTGCGTCATGCTGTGAATGACCTAAGGCATTGAGAGATCTCTAAAACATTGCCTACTGTTTTTAAGAAAGCTTATCTTAAAGGATAATCCAGCCACTCTCCAAATTAAAGCCATATGCAGACATTAGGGTCTTCCCACACAAAGAAATAGCAAAGCAGCATCAGTGTTTGCTAGAGCCATCCAGTACTGCTTGAAGTCAGAGCTATTATTCAGCAACTGTTTACAATGGGTTCTTTCTAAGCCAAATCATGCTGAGAATTTTAAATACTTATTTAGACAGCACAAACGATATTGGTAGATTAAATATGGACTGCCTCTCATTGCTCTCCGTCTCTCCCCTCTTGCGCTCCTCTTTTCCTCCGACTCTCTGTCATTTCATTTTTCATCCCTCTGTAATGGGATGTAATGAGGCAGCATTTACAGTCTGTCCATTAGGCTAGTGGATAGCCGGATATTGGCAGGTGAGGAGAAAGCATTTCACAAGTGAAATACTGGCCAGTTAAAATGATGGCAACCTTGACAGTAAGTGGCTGTTGTGTAATACTGACTTACTGTGCGCACAGCGGGATACAGATTACATATCTCTTTGAACTTCGATATATCTATCAACTGTGAATAACAACGGCATATATTTTTGATTTATGTTTATCATTTTCGCCCCTTATCCTTTGCCCAGACTGACCGTCTTAGACATTCAGACACTGAGGGCCTGATGTACCAAGCCCCCTGCAGTGGTTTCAAGTGCAAAATTATGTATGAAAATGGCGCACAAGCCTAAGCGCGATGTTTCTGGGCCATAGGATTGCAATTCTCTTGCTCATATATATGTATTTGAGGTAGGGGTGCACAAAACCTGGGAGGATCACACAAAAAGTGCATGGAGATATTACACATGCAGCTGATAAAATATATTAATATTTGTGCTGATTTTCCCTTGCCTTTTCAAAGCAGGTGTAAAGTTACAATAGGATTTCAAAAGACATGATGTTGCGAGTTCTTAAAACAAAGGCACAACTACAAACATGTTTCCCATCAGAATAACACTTTTCCAACTCTTGGGATTAGATGTACACATGTACTTTATGTTCTAAGCCAGGAGCAAAATAACACCCAAGTAGAATGTTTTAGAGGGAAAGAACTATTTACTAAAGCTCTATTCAGGGGTTAGTTTCACATGGGGATGTGAGTTAATGTCAGTTTACCATATTAGGTCTGTAAATGACAGAGATGGGACTGACTATTTGATTTACACACTGCCATTGCTCCAGAAAAGACACCTTAAAAACATTTAATTTAGCTGTATTTTTTGTTTACCCTAACCATGCAGCATCACCATTAGCTTGGGAATTCACAACCAACACTCAACATCATGGCATAAAATCAAATGTTTTTCTGTATTTTTCACATATGCACTTGATATGAGCCACAGATAATCTGTCAATTTGCAGAGAATAAATATGATTTAAGATAATATCTACTTGCTCCCTGGTAAAACGAATACTGTCTAACACAGCATAACACAGCTCTCTCTTCATCACTGAACTTTCATTTTCTGTTTCAGCTCGAGCTTGTTGGTCGCTCCATTTCTTTTTTTTTAACCCTACGCCCCACAAGCTACAGTTTGCGTGAGAAGCTGTAGTTTCAGTACACGGAACGTTAAACTTTTGTTCATTGCCGGCTCATACTGACTGGAACATATTCACATAGGAAACAAACCATGCAAAATTTTTAAGGTTGAGCAAAAACAAACAAGCAAAAACAATAAAGAATCTGAGCAAATTTAAGGGCCCAAGTCACAGAAAACCTGACTGTCCTCACTTTTTAGTAATAAAAGATGCAAACATTGATAGGCTGTCAAAATGCACCATTCACTTCCCCACTTCATCCATGTGTGGAAAAGTAGTTGCACAAAAAACAGTACATTTCATTGTTTCTGTGATGCCACAAAAATAGTGCGTTTACAAATATTGGCATATTCAGCATACAGCAGTTTAGACCCCCACATTCATGTTCAAGTAACAAGGAGTGTGTTTCAGCCACTGATTACTTCTTTAATGATGCAGCCAATCAGATCAGAGCTCATTTTCATATATCAAAGGCATACTTAGAAAATGGCCAAGTAAAAATGAATTATGAATGCATTATGGTGTATAAAACAAAAAAACAAAAACAGGAAAAAGGATAAAAATAAACTAATAATAAAAAGTAGGATATGGACCATTTAAAATAGGGCATAATTTAATCTATGTAGCCACAATGTGTTGTAACATAATAAAGAAAAAAGAAAATAATAGAAAACACATTTTGAAAAACAGGTAATTGCATTGTTTTCACAATTAAGCCGCTACTCATGACCTCTCACTTCTCTCCCTTCTCCGCCATCATGCCTTTGCATTTCTAACAGTGTAGATCACAACAGGGGTGCTGTACTCCTCGGGGTGATTTTCTGCAGCATCGGACGTTTAGGGCACCTCTCACTGTCCCTCACCAGGGTGCAGACGTGCAATACCACAATACACAGGTTCAGCAGACGAACAGGCTGGAACAACAGTGCGCTTATGTGCTTTAAATGGCTTCCTGAGACGCTCTGAGTGTTTGCCTCTCAGAGGAAGACAGACGCAGAGCGCAGTGCGTGCAGACAGATAAGGAAGGTGAAGATATTTAGGATAAGTTGGAAATCGAGAGAGCGAGAGAGACAAGGGGGATGACTACACTGCTGACTGAAAGCTGAAGCAAGGCTATCCGGTTCACATGAAAAGTTCATGATGCTTAACACTTCCAGACTTTTTTCTCCCCACTCACATTTCATTTTTGTTAATCATTGTTTAAGTGATTTACCGTGCATTGTTCTTGTGGTAGAAGTTTCACAAACAACAATGACCCTCCCTCATTATAATGAAGATCTTTAAACTCTTACAAATAAAGGTTTGAATGGCTTTGACTGATAGGGAACCTTTAATAATTGCTAGAGAACATTTGCACTTCATGGCTTTTTTAAAAGCCCATATGATATAATAACATTTCCTTGCTTTTTTGAATTTGCTATTCAAACATTATAAATGATCCAAAATGTACCATAAATGGAAACCGAGCTGAAAAAAGCCCATTTTGAATTGTTTGTATGATGTCACCAAAACCAACACATTTATCTATATCCATCTATTCAGCCTACAGCAGTTTAGCCCCGCCCACTCATGTTGACATTATAAAGCGTGTTTCAGCCCAGACTGCTTTTAAAACAAGGCACAATACAGGGCAGCCAACCAGAACTGAAGACATTTACAGATATCAGTTTTAAAGGCATAGTAAGAAAACAGCTTGCTGAATTCTAAGATATAACGAGAGTTTGAAAAATGGCCCCATAAAAGTGAATTGACAAAATGTCTATGTGAAATTCAGGAGAAGAAAATCAAGTACAAGGAAAAAGTGGGTGGGGCCTTCAAGCATTAAAAATGTTCTTGATACTTGAATATTTTATGTACTAAAATGATTCTTTAAAGAACCTTCCTTTGAAAAGTTTTTAGGGAAACAAAAAGTGGTTCTTCTATTACTAGCACCTTTATTTTTAACAGTGTACTGAACTGAACATATGATCGTATGAACCACTTATAAAAATGTCTCACACCAAAAACTATGACTAAATGCACTATGCTGCATATATTCCTCTGAGCGTGTTTGTGTATTTGTCACTGGCAGCAGAAGGCTCTAAATTTGCATCTTGACCTTGACCATGCAAAGCGCGACCATGTAGGGCTGCTGCCAGAGACAAGTCGTTCACGCACCCGTTAAACAATGTTCTGACCTTTTCTCACTAATTAGGAAAGGCAACCAAAATAACGTCTGACAGACAGTTCCCACATACCCTACACACACTCCTCACTCCTGGCTCAGAAACACACACAGGGGCCCAAGCACCTGAGACACAATTATTATCTGCTGCCAGAACAAAGGGTACTGTAAAGCTACAGTACTGTGCAAAGATTAGAGACAACCCCTTTATTTATTTCATTTCCAGTCAAAATGGCCATTAGAATCACTTTAGTCATCTTTTAGACTCAGAATAACAGATAAAAACACAAATGTCTACAATAATAAGCATTATATGCTATCTATCAACATTTAATTTGTCCTATTCTTACTGCCACTTTAACTTTTCTATCTTTCCAATCTCAAAACCAATAAGTTAACTTAAACATCTGAGAAGTGAATTGAAGTTTTATTGACTGATGAGCCTAAATTTCTAATGGCACTTCTTGAATCATGAGAATCAGAAAATTCAACCAATTTCTAAGACTGAATTTTGTGGTATGGAAAAATATCCTTGCAGATTCCTTTATAAATCTGATAGCAAGTCTCACGAAAAGAGCAGAAGCCATAATAAAGGCAAAGGGTGGACACACTAGATACTGAATTTGATCATTTCATATTACACTGAGATGTGATTTCTGAAAAATTAACTGGAAATTAGATAAATGAAATGTGGTTACTGACTTTTGCACAGTGCTGTAAATTTTTGTCTCCCATGATACAAACAAGGCAAATTTATCATCAATTTTACCTTTCAGGACCAACTGCTCATCTTAAATGGCATACGCTAAAGTCAAACACAGAAAATATGCATATTTCTGCATGTGACCCTGACTAAAGGTACTGAGAATGTACCCTTGAGGGTACCAGCCAGTAACACAGTTCATCTACGTACCATTTCTGAGAGTGTAGCTATATTGAGAACATACAATTACTGCTACCTTTCTGTCTGACTCACTAAAATCACTTGGACACAACAGCTAGTGTTCAAAGATTTTGGAAACCAAGGCTTTGGAAATAAGAAAAGTACAGCAGGAATGTGCTGTGAGAGGAAAGATATGCGCAAAAAAAAAAAAAAAAAAAAAAAAAAAACAAACAAACCAAAAAAAACAAAAGTAGATAAAACTTAGTTTCTGTTTTCTAAACATGGCTAAGTTGGAAGGGCTAGACCTCCATTCTGGCTTTCATTAACATGCTGTCCACTTCTGCATAAAGCCCTATGCGCACTTAAATAGTTAATGCATGAGGCCTATATTGCATGAAGAAAAAATCTTTAGAAGTTTCTTTTTCAGATCAGGGGAGTGACTTTAGAACATTGCAATATTCATGAAGACTTAGGGAACTTTATACCCTTTTAATAGCTTTGAAGTCCAAGCTCTGCTTTTTTGCCCCTCGTCCAAATGTCCATCCGCTCTGTTCGTTTTCATATTGGTAATTGGAGACTTGCGGTGAATCAAGTCTCTTTTTCAAGTTATTTATGTTTGTTTGCGCTTGTGTAAGCCCCCCTTTGCAAATGCAAATGTTTTGGGGGGAGCTCCTGGGACCTTTGTAAAGCAAGGGAGTTCGCCCACTTCCTAATCCCAGGAATGTAGCTTTGACCATGGGCTTGACCTGAACTGTTGGCCCGAGCTGCAGGCTGTCTCCCCATCGGCAGACACCCGCTAACCACAGACCGTGATGGAAGTTGACTGCATTTTTTTGTTTCGCTTAAAGGGGCGTTTCATGCGCGATCAATGGCGGGGGTTAGATAGACGCGATAGCGCAGCATCAGTGGAGATGGGGCAGCAGCGTAATGCTATATGGGTCCAGGAAACGGGCGGGAAGTCTGAAGCTTTCGTGCCAAGCAGAAACGCCTAGCTCAGGAGAAGCTGCTAGGCCCCTTTGAAGGAAACAATAAAATATTAAGGGACACTGGATACCTCGTCTCCTCTGTCTGTGGACCTGAGGACATAGGGAGCCCACCGCAGCCACGTGTGTGTATGGGGTGGGTGTGTGTGTAAGCAGGTTGAGGAAGAGGTCAGGACAAACAAACGGGGAGGTGAGTGCCCACGGCTGCAGCCAGACGACTGTGAGCCTGGCTCTGACAGACAGAAAACAAACGAAATCCCTACCTCCGTCATCAGGTTCCGCCGCTACTGCTCTCCAGCCCTTGTACTGACTGATGAAAGTTACTTTTACATACAATGCTCAGTAAAACTTTACAAGAATCAGGCGCTTCTGCTGACTTCTTGAAGATTTTATCAGAGATCCTCAAGGAAAAATAGTAGACTGACAATAAATGGCATATTTCACCACACCCTGGAATTGGACATAGTTCTCACCTATGCCAACTCAAACAACTAGACTGGGGAATATAAAAAGCAAAATTTTTAATCTCTGGCTTTACAGGAATTCACCTGCTTTTCAATTTCTGATACCTATATCTCTGTCCCCCATCTTCTCCTTGAAGGAATGTCCAGTGTTAATGACACTGCCCATGCCAAACCAGATGGCAAGCTGCTAGCTTTGGCATGAAGGCCCTATTTGTGTCACTGCTCAGTGTTCCAGATGGCTTGCCATGTGAGACACGTTTGGCCATAGGGGACTACATATGTGTCTTTGTCATTGGGACCGGGCCACCAAGGACTGTGCATTGGTGTAGTAATGATTAATTTAAACTTATGTGCTCGTGCTATTTTAGAACTGGAAATATTCACTAATTCTTGAATATACATTAGGCTTGTGTTTTGTTTTCTAATGATTTTCCAAGGCTGGATAAATAACCACATAAACAACCAAAACATAACCAAGGACAGGGCTTGCTAAGGAGGAACTGAGATTTATAAATCTGGTTTGGCCTTAAAATAACAATTTAATGCAACCAGGTAAATCAGATTTGACAGGCAAATGCACCCACTCATGCAAATACTGTGCCATACAAACACAGAGGAAAGTACTGAGGAAACAAATCGCTGCTGTCAGAACAAAGCCTTGTATCTCCGGTTTTGACTTTCTGCAAATTTTAGCAAGCAATATCTATTTTTATGCTGAATTTAACATTTTGGAAAGAAAAAAATAATAATGAATTATAAAATATGACAAATCTTTTGCACAGACAAGATTTTTTTCCCTCCAGTATGTTCAATTCAGCAAATAAACACCAATTGTAGATTAAAATGTGCAGACGTGTTTATTAATTTTCACTTCCACGAGTGTGGAATCTGACCAGTGATGCCAAAGTTTTTGCATAAGACTATGTAGAGTATATAATAAACTAGAGTAACAAAATAAGACAAATGCAATTTGAGTAAAAATATTACTATTACTACTACTCATACTACATAAAATAAAATATAATAAAAAACAGGAGGAAACAGGAGTTTTCAAAACTGGGGTTTATGTGTTTCTGTCCATCTTTCCACTGTGAGAAGACAACTTAACACTATGGTCCTGAAAAGATGTGCAGCTGTCAAAAAGCTATTACTGAGAAAAGTAAAGAGAGAAAACAGAATAATATTTGCAAATCAAACAAAGTTTTTGTCTAATAACTACTGAGTGACCACCTTCAGCATCACTGAATCTGTTTTAGATTACTTGGATCGTTGCAATCAGAAAATGCAACCAATTTCTAGGACTGAACTTTAGAGGTGTGGAAAAGTATTCCTGCAGATTTTTTTGGAAAACCTGCAAGTAAGTCTTCTAAAAAGAATGGCAGCTGTAATAAAGGCAAAGTGGACACAATAAATACTGAAAATATTGATATTATATTTAGTTGTTGAGGCTACTGTGTAATTTTCTGTTTAAGTCTGTAAAATGTTTCTGATTTTTTTTACTTGAAAATTTAGTCGCACTTTATGCCAGCTTTGACTGAAAATGAAATAAATTAGCACTGACTTTTGCACAGTACTGTATGTCATAACCGCCCGAAGACTGCTGGGATAGGCTCCAGCACCCCCCCCGCGACCCTGACGGAGAAGCGGCTTAGAAAATGGATGGATGTATGTCATAACACACTTTTCTGAGCACAGTGTACTATGTGATATATCATGTATAGTGATTATTGTGTTATAACTACTACACATATATAGTAAGTATTATGATGTTACAGTTCTTGCCATATTGCTGACCTGTTAGGTGTTACAGTGAACCTTTCACCCCTCTTTTAGTCACTCAGTAGTCCGCACATGCCACTGTATCTTCTCAAATTATTTCAGCGGAATTTAAATGTGGTTATAAACACTACTCAGCTGAGTCTTCGGCTTTAATTAATGTCTCAATTAGATTGGGAACATTAAAGGTAGTAATGATTTCACTCTCCAGTCTAATCATTAATGCACACACTTGCCTGAGATTTTCATGCTCGTCTGTAGCTGTATTAGACCAGATTAATGAGGGGTGTATCAAAAGGTAATTCACTCTGCCAATTTAGCCACATAGATTTGTATTGTGGGCATAATTCACATCATTCCTCATGACACACATTTGTGCTTCTTTTCCAACGGGTGCATTCAGGACTCTAAAATGAATACTAAAAATGGCACGCTGTTTCATTCCTTTAACAGTGCACTTCAGCTGAGGAGGCCACACAGAGGTCTGGATGCAGGATGAAGAACAGTCAATAGAGACATTACTGTGTGTTCCCTTGCTAACCCAAATAGACAGTGTTTGACAGAAATGGTGCGGAGAGAAAGGGAGTATTCTTGAGGGACTGCACTGTACATAACTCTGGAAGTATATCACATTGTATTTTGTTGATCCCAGATGAAATCAAAATGATACACAGAGAGGTTTTATTATTGCAATATAGCCAGTTACAGTAATAAAGGCCTTCTGGCCTAATAATGCTTTACAGTGTAATCAATATTTACTGGAGGCTCTGTAGAGCTTGCCAGTGCTTGGTGATATTGAACCACAGGATGGCTTTGAAGTCTTCTGAGACAGCTGACTAACCTCACTTGTGAAACAACCAACATTTTCCCTGTCCTCTTCTGGTCAATTGCCTCTGATTCGACACCCAATCTAAGATCTATAAGTGAAGACATGACTGACGGAAAACCAGTAACCAGCACTCGTGAAGTCTCAAACACCTTAAAGAAAGAACAATCTATATCCATTATAACGCTAACAATATCCGCAACATTATTAGGCTTAGACTATACAAGTAATACTTGTGGTCATCTTTGGGATAAATCCACATTTCATCTTGGTTCTGACCCACTAAAGGCACACCTTGAAACACTCACCTTCCTGAAAATACTACTGCCAGCATCACATCGGCCATAACGATTGATGTGGTAAGTGATCTGGCCAGAATCGATTTAAACTGTCAGCACTAACTGGACATCAACCTTGGTATCGTATCATGTGTGGGTTTTGTAATTCAAGTGACCGCAGTCTCGTCTTGCTGGTCACCTCTAATCAAAACTGCCCCACTAGTTCAAACTAAGATGACCCACATGGTCTGGTCGCTGAATATGGCTGTTTGAACCAATGTTCTGTTAAAACCCTGAAATAACGTCATGAGCACTATATGATTAGAGGAGAGTTTACGAAGAGAGGGCAAGTTTAACGTAAGAAACCATAACTCGTTAAAGCAATTCCGGACTGAAGCTTCAAGTGAAATAAACTTGTTTGCCTTATTTTTGTTGAACTTCAGACAAAAATCTCTAAGCCTAAGACTGCCTTCCATGTATTTGTATAACCCCAGTAAACACTCATGTTGTACAGGAACACTGAGCTACATTTATAAGCAATCAATCAGCAAGCGACAAACAGACAACATCTCGTCATTTCTATTGGCCAACACGTACTGTGGTTTGGATCCCGGCTTTATAAAATGACTCATCATGGCCTAAATAGTTTGCAGGAGTGACAATGCTCTAACAGCAAGCCATTGCAAGAGATATGAAACCATGGATAGCAGCGCTAAACCCGCAACAGCATTTCTCCCCCCAAAACTTTCATTTGGAGTTAGCAGTGTTGTATGAGATATTTTTGAAATGGGTAATTCTCTTCTGGCCATACGTCTGACAATCAGCAGGGTAAACATTTATCACCAGCTGCAGGGCCCTGGATGGGGCCTGATTATTTTGGTCACAGGAGGCCATTTTGATTTTGACAGCCTGCACATTTGCCTATTCAGTCGGCGGAATGGGTGAAAACTCCTCATGCAGAACATATTCAGAGAACGTGCACTTGTGAGGAACTTCATGTTTGCAAATGATTTGCAGGTACATACATAAAACCCCTCTTCCTCGGCCATGATAAAGGGGGACTTGTTGAAACTCAGACAAGCAACACTCCGGAGCTGGTGGAGGCGGTCGCCGCAGAGCTGCGCAGGGAGGAGGGGTGCGAAGGGCTAACGGGGGCTTATGCATGTCTATTCGGCGACCGTGCCTTGCCGTGATAAGGAGACACTGAAGCCTGTTTACATGCAGCAATGGAAAAACAAATTGAAAATTCCTGCCAGGACATCGATGCATATCAAAACAGGATTATTTTAGAAATAATCGTCACGCCAGCGCCAGTCAACAGCTAATCTTCACTTTGTTAGAATTCAAATTACCCAGTCATGTTTACATTACCATTACAGCTGGGCCAGGAACCAGGGCCTGTGAGGAGCCTATTTACCCTGTCATGCGTTCCAAATAAAATAATAATAAAGAGAGATAAACTGTCAATAAATATGCCAAGCTGGACAAAAAAAGAGGAAGTTCCACATGCAGAATTAACATCTTTAAAGCAGGAATTCTGCACTACTTTCAAAGACACCTAAAAGTCTATTGCACAGAGAAACAAGGATGTGGTGATGTTAATATTTGATGGTGCATGTGTTTGGAAGCGGGGTGCATTAAGTGTGCGTCCTCGGGCCTCTCTCAGGCTGGCTGCTGGCCTCCTGCTCTGGCTCGGATTGCTGGTGTTTATCACTTCTGGCTATGCTGGCACCGAGAGACGACACATTATCCCTGTTCGAGAACTGTCAGTCAGCGCGCAGGGCCGCTAACACTTAGCACAGGATGCAGGGCTATTGTTCTAGGCTGGAGACACACAGTGGCACCATGGCACGAGGAACCTTTCCCGTTGATGTGCTTCCACAAGTAAAACCTTTAACCTACGAGAGGACCATAAAAATGCTTGCTCTCTAAACTGGATCTACAAAACTGAACACGAATCTTGATTCTGTTACTTGTTTGCCCAGCATGTGCACGGTATTATCATCAGTCCACAACTCTGCACTCAAGTCTTCTGTAATGAACAGGACATAGATAGTTGAGAATGCCTTTAAAGTCAATGAAACTAGAATGATGTGAGGGCATTTGAGCACATTAACTTCAGTAATATACATTTCTGTTGTTTCTTTTATATATATATATATATATATGGCTTATTATATCACTATTATATCACAGATGTTTCAAAACCATACATCGCATTTAAAAAAAAAAAATTCTGTAGCTCATAGAAGCAACAGTTTACATTGTGTGAACATTTTAAAAAAAATACTTGGAATAAAATCTTCTAACAGCAAGGTACGGTTAAGTTAGGAACATGCTGTCTTCTCCAGTAAAGTTACCGTGGTTTTACTGGGACAATGACAATATCTTGAGGCATACACTATATTGCCAAAAATATTTGCTCGTCTGCCTTCAAATGCATATGAAATTCAGTGAGATCCCATTCTTAATCCATAGGGTTTAATATTATTTCAGCCCACCCTGTGCAGCTGTAACAGCTTCAACTCTTCCCGGAAGGCTTTCCACAAGGGTTAGGAGTGTGTTTATGGGAATTTTTGACCATTCTTCCAGAAGCACATTTGTGAGGTCAGACACTCTCTACTCTGATTCATTCCTAAGGTGTTCTATAAGATTGAAGTCAGGACTCTGTGCAGGCCAGTCAAGCTCATTCACACCAAGCTCGCTCATCCATGTCTTTATGGACTTTGCATTGTGCACTGGTGCGCAGTCATGTTGGAACAGGAAAGGGCCATCCTCAAACTGTTCCCACAAAGTTGGGAGCTTGAAATTGTCCCAAATCTCTTGGTCTGCTGAAGCATTAAGAGTTCCTTTCACTGGAACTAAGTGGCTGAGCCCAACTCCTCAAAAACAACACCACACCATAATCCCCCCTCCACCAAACTTTACACTTGGCACAATGCAGTCAGACAAGTACAGTTCTCCTGGCAACCGCCAAACCCACACTCATCCATTGTATTGCCAGACGGAGACACATGATTCGTCACTCCAGAGAACACATCTCCACTGCTCTAGAGTCCAGTTGCGGTGCTTTATACCACTGCATTCAATGCTTTGCATTGCGCTTGGTGATATAAAGCTTGGATGCAGCTTCTCAGCCATGGAAACCCATTCCTTGAAGCTCTCTACACTGTTCTTGAGCTAATCTGAAGGCCACATGAAGTTTGGAGGTCTGTAGCAATTGACTCTGCAGAAAGTTGGTGACCTCTGCGCACTATGAGCCTCAGCATCCGCTGACCCCACACTGTGAATTTACATGGCCTACCACTTCATGGCTGAGTTGCTGTCGTTCACAATCGCTTCTACTTTGTTATAATACCAATGACGGTTGTCTGTGGAACATATAGTAGTGAGGAAATTTCATGACTGGATTTGTTGCACACGTGGCATCCTACCACCGTACCATGCTGGAATTCACTGAGCTCCTGAGAGCGACCCATTCTTTCACAAATGTTTGTAGAAGCAGTCTGCATGCCTAGGTGCTTGGTTTCATACACCTGTGGCCATGGAAGTGATTGGTACATCTGAATTCAATTATTTGGATGGGTGAGTGAATTCTTTTGGAAATACAATGTATAAACAAGGCAAAAAAAGAAAATAAGAAGCTGAGACTATACCCTGAGAAATCTGGAGTTATTACTGTTGTTTTGCAATATTAATGCATTACATAAATAATTAAATTACAGCATGAATTATATTTACATTTAAATTATATTTCCATGTAAATTAGATTTTCTGTTTGTTTTAATTACTGAAAATTGCCAGAAATCTAAAGGATGTTTTCTCTTCACACAAAGCAAGACAATGTGGTGAAAATGACATCAAAATTGATCATGGTTTTTATGACAACTAATGGCAAAAGCCTTCATAAATGTTTATGGAGGTTTCTGTCTGCTGTCTTGAAGGGTTTAGGTCTTGTGTAGCCTTACAAATACTGCCACTCACTAAAGTGTTACCTAAATATCTCTTACAAACACAAATGCTGAAAAACACTTTCAACCAAATAGTTGTACTTGTTTCAAAGTTCTATGAGAAATATAATAATATCAAATTTTTGCTAGCTACAACTATGGCTTCTAAGGGTTGAACACAAATAACAACATAACAGAAAAAAAGCTCAAATATTAACTTTAAATATATGTAGTAAAATATAAGTAAAATATAACCATTCTTTTCTCATGGCTTATAAAGGTGTCGCTAAGAGATAGAATAGAATAAGACGTAGGAAGAAGAGAGTTTAATTTAGTGTGGACAGTGGATCAAAATCGTGACTTCAGTATAGAAACCCGCATTCACACATTAAGGACAAACAGTACATATATATTTCCAGAGCATTTTTATGAGAGAGGACAAATATATTGTGTAGTCAGGTGTTTTGCGGTGTCACCCTGAGGCACCTGGTTAAGGTGCATGAGTCAGGGTTCTGTTCCATGTCAACATTTGTGCATAGACAGTATATAAATGTGTGTATACAGGTTATGGACCATTCTGCTACTTTAAACTGTGGTCCTACATCTAAGTCAAGGAAGTCAAAGCATTCAGATGTTACAGATTTGCAGTGATTATGCAGTGATTATTTAACCCTAAGACATTAAAGTCGTTATTCAAGATAGCAATAAGCTAAATATTGACAAAGTCGTTATTTATAGGGTACTTTCTATTGGGAGTTGGCAGTCACAAACCCTGAGCTCTAAATTTCAATTTGTGTAAGGTATACATTTTATACTTTTATAAGATTTAGATTTATAATTAGTGTAACTTTTCAAAAAACAAATAAAAACTTTATTCCAAAAAATGCTGTCCCATGCTTTCATGTCACTACTAAAACACAGAGTTTTACTTTTTTACTCTTTTAGTCACGCCCCTGAATTTTAGAGCAGGAAGTGTGACTGCATCCCTGTGCCTCATGGCAGTTAGACCCCATTGTTTTGTTTGTGTAACGTCAAGAACTGTCACTACAGAAAATACATTGTTTTTCTGTAGTTAAGTAAACCTTTCTGTGTTTGAATGAAAATATTATGGTTTTGTGTGTGATCAACTGTTCAAAGCTGTCATATATTAGCTAGCATTTCTGAGTTATGCTCAAATGCTAAATGATAAAATTGTCACAAACCATCTGTTAAGAATAAAGTACTGTTATGATTGTTTTGTTAATTCATTATTTGCTTTAATAAAATAAACACAATTAAGAAATAGAATCACTCAAAACAAAAGGATTTTGGTTCAAAGTAAGAGTCAGTTAAAGGGCCGAAATGCGTTTTCAGCTCTGAACCAATTGGGTAGAATGATCCAGTAGATAAGTAATAGTCTTTGTATGCAATAGAAGCACAGTCACACATCTGAACACATGCGTGACAGCATTTAGTAAACATGTCAATGCTAAAATATGTAATAAACCACAGACACTCAGTGCAATGCTGGTTTATCATGGATGGCAGCTGTATTACACTCACAGCAACATATGGTACATCTTGTGGCTAAAACCACACTGAGGACATCAAAAATAACTACAATGAGCCCTTTGCCGATGTTTATTTTACCAGCGGTCAATCTGTGTTCCTTGCTTTTTTTTTATGAAATTACAAGCCTGAGGAAGTCAGAGTACAGGAACATTACATTATGTTACATAATGTTACTATCATGTACAAACACAGAACTGAAAATACAAAAGGTGCTGCAATAATAGCCGTGATAAGCAATGCAGAATCTATTCTCAGTTATTTTTTTAATACTGGGTTTTACTGTTGTATACTATACAATGCCACTAATGGTAAAGTCCATTGTCCCAGTGGACCGTTTTTGAGCTGTGTTAACTTTGTTCCTGCAGTCTGCAGCCCTTGCCTCAGGCTGGAACAGAGAGATTAACCCTGACAGCCACAGTCCTTTGAACAAAAAAGGACTTTTAGAAGATTTATTTGCAAAAAAGCAGGCCATAATGTGGTAATCCGTGTTTCTGTTATCTTTATTATCTACTGCTTTTTCTGTGTAACTGCTCTCATAGTTAATACGAGGGTCTCCAGTGCTTTTCTTTCTCTGTCTTTCAGAGGTTGTGGCTTTCACACCAATTCGTAACCCAGAGTGCATGCGTGTGCATGGGCCTCTTATCGCAAGGTTTAGATGCAGGCACTACATGCTACCCTAACGCAGACTGCAGACTTGAATTTGAATTGCATGAGCAGAGAAAGTGGAAAAGTAGTATTGCAAGAGTATTTAAATTTACTCTCATAAAGAAATATTTAGTAATTTGTGACTGAAGCTCCAGGTCCCTTCATATTTTAACTTTTACAAATAAATCTACATCATATATATATATATATATATATATATATATATATATATATATGTGTGTGTAACAAATGCGTCATGAAAAATCGGTTGGATCCCTCACTGTCTCTCTCTGTCTTTCTCTCCCTATCACATGCTTTGGAAATACGTACAGCTGAAACCATGATAAACGGTTCAAGTGCATGCTGTTTGTCTCGCCGTTTAGCTGCGGCTCTAACCACGCGAGGGAGAGCTGTGAAGAGATGAGGCCGCGATTGCATCACTTCCTCTGACTGTGGGTGGCAGAAGGTCACTGCACTGATACCAGTCAGGCTCCTTGCATACAAACATACCTCTCACAATCACTCAGACGGGTGCAACACAGAGCAAGCTGAGAGAAACAGGTTCACTCTATGCTTAAGAAACTGAGTGAAATGAACTGAATGAAAATTTAGCAGCAATGTGGCCTTCAATGGACGTGCACCAGTCTGCATGCAGTGGAATGAGTTCCATTTCTTATTCTAATTATTTTTGCATAGCATGGAAAATGAGGAGCTTTCAGTTGCTAATTGGAGCTTTTAGCAGGTAGCAGTTACGGTCAGATATGGTTTAGTAGGAGTGTATGCTTATGACACATCGTATACTGTAAGAGGAGTGTCGATTTCAGCATGTGGGAATATGTCACTGACCGGGTGGGAACAAGCACCGCAGCGCCATCCTACACAGTGCGGTTTGATACATACCAGGTTACAGGAATGACAATGTAATCTTATTGTAAACAATCCAAAAGAGAACTGACTGCTCTGTGTCTACAAAGTACTTTGTACAGAAAGTTTCTGAACATGCTTTTGCCCCGTGCTTACAAAGAAATGGTGAAATATGTTGGTTTCATGATCTTCACATACACAAATGTTTCCTAAACTGGTAAACAAATGCAACAGATTTCTGAACTGAAACAAGACAGCAGGAGCAAAGTGCAGCATGATAAAGAATGTTTTCAGGTTACCCTCGGGTACTGATAAATCTTGGTTGAGCAACCCATCCCCATCTATCCGGCTCGAGTGTGCGCCTGTGTGTATGTGTGTACCTAGCAGTAGCAGGTTCTGGAGTGGCTCATTTATTGATGTGGGAGAAGTGATGTCAGCGGCAATCAGAGGCCTACTTCTGCAGCGATGGGTTCTCCCACAGTCTCTGTGAGTGAGTGCACCTCAAAAAGAGCGAAAGAACACAGAAACAGAGAAACCACACCCATGACAAGCACAGCCAAAACACAATCAGACATTTTTCTGTTGTTTTACACAGTGGAAAGGGATGGTTTGCGGTGAATGGGGCACTGTGCCACTGTTTGTAAGAGAAGAACACCTGCGACTTCTGAAACATCAAGGGAGATTTTGAAATCCATTGAAATTCTCAGAATCTAAATGCTACCTATACCATACATCTCCATCTCCATGCATGACCCACTTACGTGTTAAACTTAGGGCTAGTTATATGCCACATAGTTGGTCTCAGGAGATGGAACCAATGAGTGTATAAGGAAAGTGGGAGGGGGGGCCTGAGGATGAAACAAGAAAAAGATAATGAAATAAAGGTCAATATGCCTCCAATTTCTCATTCTCTAAAGTGACTATTTGATCATCACTGAGTAATCACTCGTGTTGATATTTGAAAGCAAGCTTTACGTACAGTAGATTTCACTGCTTGTGTCTCCTCTTCTCTCTCAGGTTCTTTTTACTTCAGTGAGGCAATGATTACCACTTTGAATATGTCTCAGCTCGTATCTAACATACATCTTGTCCTAATTACTCATCTGGCTCGTGAAGGGTTAAATAAGGGTGTGTTGTATTGGTGCTGTACTGCACAGCAGATGCACTCCCCTCCTCACTGTGCTCTCATTGTGTCGAAAGCTGTCTCTGCTACTCTGGCTGTCTGCGTTTAACCTGCTCCAATTAATTCATTGCACTTGCCGAGACACCGGAGTATGGCTTAATAACATTCGGCAGACCCTCTGGGCTGGCCGTCTACCTGAGTCGACAAACTCAATGCAGATTTAAGCGGTTCAGTTAGTGGAATTATTAGATATTGGAGTGGTATTGAGTCAGGTGCTCAGAGCCAGCCGTTCATCGGCTCTGTTTCAGCTACATCACTTGAACAAATAGATTAGCTTGTTTCCACCACAAATGAAAGACTTTCTAAGGGGGAATGCAGCCATTCTTGCATGTGCCCTCCTGAAGGAACTCAGTATCTGTGCAAACAATGATATCCCTTTCCAGGGTTTCCTCTGAAAGACCAAACAGCTTGATGGTCTGAACAAACACTGTGACCCATATATCTGCCAGGGATTCAAACCCAGCTTCACATCAGGAGGCAGGAAGCAATCTCCATCCTGTGTGGAGACAGGGACCCTTCACTTAGCGCTGTTCGACACAGGGATGAGGAGGGAGTCAAGGGTGGCAGAGAGTGTTGGCAGAGGAAGCAACAAGATCAGCGGAGAGACAAAAAGGTCTTGTTACAAAACCGGGGGACAGTGATCCACATGACTTGTTTGGGACAAAGCCCAGTTTGCTTTGAGAGGCCCTTGCTTTGAGAGGCCAACATTTACCCGAGACGGATAAGAAGCCTTGGGCCAGTAGGTTTCCTGTCCCAGTGACCTGTCAGATGCCGTCGGGCAACTGCTGCGTCTTTTACGACAGCCTTCCTTTATGGTCCCTGCCATGGCAGGATGCAAGGATGTGGCCTCTGAGGGGAGCGCGTGCCAAGCCTGCGGCAGAAAGGCTCGTAAAAAGCGTGGAGGTGCCGAGGCTTTCATGCTCTCCTAATGGAGCCCTGCAGGAGGAGATAAACGGAGCAGCCCCTTCCTCCCCCGCAGCCCTGTTTCTGGCCAGCAGGAAGTCATTTATTCTTAAAAACCCCTTTCCTTCAGACAGCGGGAGCGAGTGCTGTCAGCGGACCGATTGGGGAATAAGGTGACTATAGGGAGGGGGGAGGGAGCAGGACAAGCTCGTGCCCTATGCAAGAGTCCGAGTTATGCCCCCCCACCCCTATGTACACATACACCTATAATCCTTCATCCCTCACTTGTGCTGACAAGGCTTTCGCCCGAACCCTCCAAGGTCAGCTCAGAAATGCCACTGCCATTATTCTTTTGGCCTCCCACTACAGGCAGAAGTCCACAATGTCCTCCCTTCTTTGCAAGCTTTTATTCCAGAGCAAGATGTTCAGCAATGGAACTCTTGGCCAAGCCCTCAGAACGGTATTTGGTAGTCCCACTCCCAAACAGACCCAAGGGGATCCAGGAATTGGTGCTATCCTGGGAGCAGTGGATGAAGTCCCATACTGCATAGAGGAGATGCAGACAGGCACTTTACAGACGCTACTCACGTTTCAGACTTTTTGACAGATGAACGGACACAGCAGCTCCAACAGCAAGGACTTGTCAGGGCTGGAATCTTAGTTACTGGGGTCTCCTTGCCACAGGGGAGCTAATGTTTCTGTGAGCTGTGTGTCCAATTGAAAGAGCTCTGTCTTGTGTTTCACTTTAATTAGCGAATGAAAAACAGTATTACCCAGCTATGTGTGTCTACTGGAATAGCACTTATTGTCAATCCTTTCAACATGCAACACGATGTGCTCAGAAAGCTAATGTGAACTCCTGAGCGGTCCATGCTCTAACTGTGACTTTGCAACTGCCTTAAAGACAAAATGACACAAAAAATAAGGTTTTGGCTAATGTGTGACTTACTCAATCAACAGCATAATGCTTCAATATGACTGTGAAAGAAGAAGCACGCTTTCACTTTCATGCTGCAAATCTCATTCGCAGTATAACCCTGGAGTGAGAGTTAAAAGAGATGAGTGCGGAACATTAAATTTTCTCCTCTACTGAGTGGCAAAGGCTGCAGCAAGCAAGTCCATCTTTGTGCAGCCTATCATTGAAGCATTGCCCCACGGCCGTAGAGTCGTGCTCTCTGCTGCGAAAACACACTTTAATAGCTGCACCTATTTATAGGCATTTTAAACAGTGTTACTGACACCCAGGGCCTACAGCATTATGGAGATGCACAGCATGCCAGAGGCCAATTCACTCACTGCTTCATCCTTTAAGAACACGATACAGCTAGCGAGTGACGTGCCAAGCAACAGGCACCCAGCGCCTCACTCATAATTAAGACAGGGGATGATTTATGGCAAGGCAAATCCATTTAAGCGAGCTTCTAAAATGGACTCTTCCTTCTCTCCCTTTATAGGACGAGCACAAAAGGTCATAAGGGGCACAAAAGATGTGTTGTAAAGATTGTGATGCAATATCTAAAGCAGACATACGCTCCAAAAACCAGAAATTGCTGGCAGGGGTGTAACTATACTCAAAATTTGATACTGAGCTATCAGTCAAAAATATTTTTTGATAAATAAAAACAAAGATTGCCTGAATACATACTGTATGTTCATATATTAAAGTCAATATGTTAATATTTTCACCATGCACACAGTTCGTATGCATACACACTAGGGGTATAAGGATGCATATATCTTCATGGTCAATGCAAATTTAAAATGTATCATTATAAACTACATAGATTGGTCTGAAGTTCTCCAAAATTACTTTATTCCAATGTTTGCTATGCCACCTTCTAAAAAATAAACCCCTAAATCACAACTTTATATGTATATATATATATATATATATATACAGTACTGTGCAAAGGTTTTAGGCATCTAAGCAAATCTTTAAACAATGTACCTCAGCAGTGGGTTTATCACAATATACATTAGAATAAAGTCATAGTCATAATTCAAATAAACATAAAAACAATAAAAAGTAACAAGAATTTCTTGGGTCCATATTTTTCCTTGACACTTTCACAGCCGCCAGAGAGACTTGGTAATATCAATTACATCATAAGCATAATTTGCTGAAGCACTGATTGGTCAAACCAGGAGTTGCTTTTTAACTACATATAATACTGGGCCCTGCAACCCTGACGGAGAAGCGGCTTAGAAAATGGATGGATGGATGGATAATACTGGGCTTCCTCGAGGAGAGGCTAACACCCATAAAATGTGTGTGTGTGTGTGTGTGTGTGTGTGTGTTTATATATATATATATATATATATATATATATATATATATATATAAATACATATAAAATCATTATTAATTCATATTCTCTACATTTTGTTTATTCAAGTAACACTTCTCTCTGCAAATACACACATACTACACAAATAAACAGATTTTGAAAATGTGTCTTGGGTGCCTAAGACTTTCGCACAGTACTGTTTATATATATATATATATATATATATATATATATATATACACACACACACACACACACGCACGTGTGTGTGTGTGTGTGTGTGTGGAATTCTGTACAGATCAGTCTTTAAACAGTCAGCTATACCATTCTAACACTAAATATTAAAACCAAAAAATGGGAAGTATACAATCAAAACTTTGCTGAAACAGCAAACTGTTTAAGAACGACCAAACGGAAGGACACAATGCTCATGACTCTGTTCTTGTGGTGGTTTATGATTAATGGCATTGAGGTAAATCAGCATTATTTCAGGGGACATTAGCTTTTAAAGGCAGATTGTGGTACTGTAAGGTCAGATGAGGTGGGCAGCAGACAGGTGCAGTGTGGATAGGAGGACACTGCGCTGCCTCGTGTGGCCAACTAGCAAAACTACATGTTTCAATGTCACAGAGAAACGTGTCCCCAGCAATGAGGTGCATCAGAATCCAAAACTGTAAAGGACAGGAACAAAGGGAGCGGACAAAGGGAACAAAGACAGATAGCAGTGATACTTCATGGTCACACAGTGCTCTGGCCTTCAGATGCAACTACATTTAATGCTTAAACACCATTTTCTGTTCTTCTTTAATGTGAAAAAAGGGGAAAATCTAATTCAGAAAAAAAAGACAAAATCATAGAAAAGAGTAAAATGAAATGTAGAGAACAAGAGATTTTTTTTCTTGGTAGCATCACACAGCATAGCTAATGAGCCGGAAAGCTCAGATATGCTCAGGTACAACACAAAGGGAGGAACTTCCTGAGGATACAATCTAACTTTAATACTCTCTCTCGCTCCCTCACTCTCTGTGTCTCTCCCCTCTCCTCTTCCCTTATCCCCTAAAGAGCATTAGTCGGCCCTTATTTCCCCTGCTTGACGCTCTTTGCAATTAGCACTCTCATTGAATATTGAAGGTAAGAAGAAGAATGGGGCTTTTTAGCCCATTCTCTTCCGCCAGGACCATCACTCTAGCTGGAAGAGCACAGGGCTTCCACTATAGAGGGAGCACCGTGAGCTAAACAAGTCCAAATAATTTAGTTGTATAGTTATTCATTTTGAGGAGTGGTGCATTCATTTCCAGTGATAAATTGTAAGTTCGAATTGAAAAGACAGTTTGGAGTCCTTAGAGGCTGTTCATTTGTCATTGGCAGCTATGGACACATTTCTCTGCACTTATTTGCTTGTACAGGTGGCTGTTCACCCCCCGAGAGTTGGTAAGGATTTTGTCCAGGAAAAGCAGTCATCAAATGGAAAACATGCAAAACAGTGCAAGTGCATATTGGGAGCAGTAAATCAGAAAATTGGTGCATGTAAAACAAGCAAAAGAGTGAAAAAGAACCTGGGCTGGTGTCTTACCGCAGTGCACAGGCAGCATTAGCAGTTAGAAAGTTAGCACATCAAACAAGAAAAAGGAAAAACACTGGCAGCAATCTTGAGTAATTACAAATAACATAATAAATAAACAAAAATAAATCAGTGTTTGTGCATGTGATTGCCTCTGACAAACACATGAAATCTGATATCTATCCTCTATGGTTCCTATACCAGGCATGAATCACATAGCACTCCATAAATACATTTACAGCTGC
This sequence comes from Pygocentrus nattereri, assembly GCF_015220715.1. Taxonomy (NCBI): domain Eukaryota; kingdom Metazoa; phylum Chordata; class Actinopteri; order Characiformes; family Serrasalmidae; genus Pygocentrus; species Pygocentrus nattereri. Next base: position 13,132,472 of record NC_051217.1, read on the forward strand.
TTTAATGGGCCTTGGCATCTTCTATCTCTGGATTCGAAATCAGTTCACAATATCTGGGCCGAAACTACAGCGGAGAAGCCTTTCCCCCTCTGTGCCTCACATATTGCCACTGTGTGCATCCATCAGGAAAGACTGGCTTCTATGCTTTCGTTGAACTGTGCCACTGTGACCTCTCTGGACCTGACGTAAAATGGATCAGCAAGAGGATCAGCAACTGCATCCAAACTCACTGAATGAAGAAGACGTGATATTTTTAAAGAAGCATGAAAAAGGATGAAGTGAAAAATATGTATGTATGCAGTGCTGGGCCAGTGGCGTAGCGTCTAGGTATGTAGGGTATGCATTTGCATACAGCCCCGCATTCTGGGGGACCTGTGAATCAGCTTTTTTGTCATCGATGCATATTCACCTCTGCTTCTTCAATGCAATTCCAGGCCCTGCCTCATTAACTTAGCCCTCATTAGTAATGCATCAGCATTTCGCATCTATATATTTTGAGTGATAATTACAGATATGGTTAAAAGATACTTATAATAAAGCACCCTGACAGAGTAGAGTGTGTTGTTTTCCAGCCATTTACAAAGCCAAAAACAAAGAAAAAAGAACACCAAAGCTGGATTTGTCTGTGATGTAAACATAACCACCTGCTGGACATGCACACATTAACCAAAGCTATTTTACTAATAGCCTTTGGTGATTCACAGTTTCAGTGAAGCTCTATCTTGCAGGTTTAATTTCATATTGTAACAGTTGTTCTGTTAACAACCTCAACTATTATTTAGGTTACATAATACTAAAAATGATTCCTAACTTTGTATGATTCCTAACTTCGTATGATAATGACCTTGGCTCTACAGTGATTCTGTGCTATTACATCAGGGGTGCAGTACTAGTGTTGTGATTGGTCTCTTAAGGTCCAAAAGCTTTGTCTATAGCGCTTATGATATTTAGGTATGCATTAGTAAAGTGAGCCCAGTTTTTTGAGTACTGGTAGTATGTATATAGCATTGTGTTTCTGACTGCTGGTAGCGGGATAGGCTCCAGCACCCCCCGCGACCCAGAAGGAGAAGTGGCTTAGAAGGTGTGTGTGTGTGTGTGTGTGTGTGTGTGTGTGTGTTTCTTATATGGATACAATCCAATTCCAAATACAGAAAAAAAGCATTTTGAAGTGAAACAGCTCATTTTGGCCTATTCTGTCAAAACTAGCAGAACCACCCAGCAATCGCCCAGCATACATTTGACTAAGTATTGTTATCAGTGGCACTGAAGCCAAAGTTCTGGTATACTGGCAGAGACGATATATTGTGCAACATGTGCATACATGCTTTTTCTGAAACAATATTGATGCGTGATGCATGCATGATTATGATCACTTTAGTTGAGGCCTAGGCCATTGAAACTCAAGATTGAACATTCAGAGAATATCATAGGATGCGGTTGACCAGGTCGCCTCCTATCTTCAGTGTAGGTGGGGCGCTGCATGTGCATGTGTGTGTGCGTGCACACGTGAATGTTTTCAGATGTTTTTTAGGCCAAACTGAGGAATCTCCACAACTGATCCCCTTCATAAAGAGCATGCTGATGTTTGTTTTATTTACCTTTCAGTGTCCGTATGGTGGGTGTAATGTAGCTGTAATGAACACAGAGTTATCTCTGAGGCAACACAGCTGCTCTATCTGGAGAGAGAGAGAAAAGGAGAGAGAGGGGTAGAGTAGGAGAGAGAGAGAGAGAGACAGAGAGCGAGAGAGAGAGCGAGCGAGCGAGCGAGAGAGAGACAGAGAGCGAGAGAGAGAGTGAGCGAGCGAGAGAGAGAGAGAGAGAGAGAGAGAGAGAGAGAGAGAGAGAGAGAGAGCACCCCGTCTACAGCCTCAACCACATCCTTTCACACATCTGTCAGTAGCAACTGTGTTTCACACACGCGTACACTCTCACACACCACTAGGAGTGCTTTCACACATAAACTGCCTCCCTCGCCCTTGCACACATAACTCAAACTGTGAGTTCCGGGAAATCACATTGCTATAGGTGCGACTGTCAACAAGCATTACATGATCAACCACCATCTATCTCGAGAGTTACATACGTGTCTGCTTATAGGAAAAGCTCAGCATCTCAACTATGATTCAGCACAAACATAGTGGACGTCTGGTCAAAGGTGCATGCAGAAGCCAAAAGCTTGAGAAAGTTTGAGTACAGAGTGATGTGGAAAGATCCAGCATCTTATAATGTTATGCTTCAAATAAAAAGCCTGACCCCACTTAATTTGGATAATCCAATATATATATATTATTTACACATGTTCAAATTAGTAATAATCTGGTGAAATGTGACTGATACTCAAAATTATTACAATTAGGACTGAGGTTAGGTTTAGGATCAGGATGAGAGTTAGATAAGTCAAAGCTAGGGCCAGGTTTAGGAATATGAATTCAATAGATATTCAAATGTAAGGTTTAGCGTTAAGGATGAATTCAACAGATATTTGAATATAAGGTAAATGCAACGTCGCTACAGTGGCCTATCCAAATAGTGTTCATTATAAGGTCATTAGGGTCATGGTGAGTCCACAGCGTTAGAAAAAGAAATAAATAAAAGGTTTGTTTTAGCTTAAAAAAGAAATTAAACTGACTGCCTTAAAATTTCTGAAAATATCTAGTAGTTTACTGAATACTGAATAAAACTATGTACATATGTTAGATATGAGTGACACAGTAGTTAATAAATGCCAGTTACAGGGTAATATGATTTTAGATTTGTCTCTGAATAATAAGCCTAGGGTTCAAAGGGTTAAATCAATCTAAAGCTGATCTTGATCCATTAAACATTACTCTTTATGTTCTTTCATGTATTTAGTTTCTTGCTTCTGCCATTTCTACCTTTCTATTTATATGTACATCTGTCTTTCTCTCTCTCCCTATCCATCTTCCCATCTCTTTGGAACCCTTCACTATGAATGTTTCATGCTGGGCGGAGCTGGGTGCTCAGTGGGGGTGGAGGTGGGAGCTGGTAAGCTGACAGTGGAGGTCAGTGAGGGACTGGAGAAGACATACAAAACATCTGGGCAGCATATACTGAAGACAACAAGACAAGAAGTCTAATAAATCCACTTGAAAAGAACAACATAGTTCATTGCATTCTTGGAAGATATGCATTCTCATGGATATTGGTGGACCAGATTAATAAAACTCAGCATTAACTGTGCTCCACCATGCAAAATGTGCAGCAAATCCCATTTTATGAAGAAGCACCTGCAGGATTTTTACATATGTTCTAGTTAAAAGCCAATTCAAAATCAGTAATATTAGTGAAGTAATACATAATAATGACCAAAACTAATTAAAGGCCGGTTTGTCTTTGTGTCCATTTTGGTACCCAATCAAAAAACTCAAAATCAGAAGTAGATCAGATGAAAAGAGTTTTGTTTAGTAAAAATGCAACCAAACAAACCAAATATATTTCTTAAGTAATCTCAGAATGTGTCAACATAGTATTTAATATATCAGTGTTATATTTATTGTGAAAAGTGATTTTAAGAAGCAACAAAAAAATGAAAGAAATAGCATTGCAGACATCACAGGGAGTCCCAGCACGTGACAAAAATCAAAAACTGCACGCTTGCACTGAGTTGATGACTTCAATCTTTTTTTATGATGACAGAGCAGCACAAGTGGAAATGGCTAAACGTGCTGTGTTTAGGTGGAAGAGGAAGACGTTATTCTACTGAAAGAACTTAATTAGCTGCCATGGAACAAAAAAAAAATGAACACTCCATTTACTCTTTTAGAAACTGGTTATATTCTGAATAATTTCAGTCTGAAAACTGTTGTAGCATTACTTTGTCAGTCATCTATCTACAGGGTATCGTTCTCTTAACATTAGGATGAATTTGGCAGTGTGTTTAAAGAATCTGGCTTTTTACACACCTGGCCTGAGCTGCACCAGTTGTGTGTTAGTGAGTGATTCAGTCTGAATTGGAGCTATCGATGTTCATGTTTGGAGCTGAAAGTAAAAATGTTAAAACAGTGTCATGTTTGAAAGTTAAATCAAAGCACACAGCATGTACTGCTTATTAGCTATCTATGTGGTATCTTCGAAGGGGTTTGTAGCTACTAATCTCACCACAAAAAAAGACTTTGTTACATGTGACTTTGGTTTTAGTAATGTGTAAACATGAACGTAGGAATCACTGACATTACAACTAGCCTGCACTGGAAAGCAAAGCTGATGCAGCCAACCCTTGATTTTTAAATGTCTTGTGTTCTATATTCAGTGTAACTTACATGTTTACTTATTCCATGCAAGTATATCACATTCTTGCTACTGCCTATAAGATGTAAACGTAGTGTTTCCAAAGAAAGGTTAAGAAGGATCTGAGAAGTTGTGTCAGTAAAACAGTCAAGCAAAAATAACAAAGATCTGATATTAAGCAGATAAAGGCCGGAAGACAGGAGTCATCTAGGTTAGGGGAGTCTCAGAGCCCTTTGGCTTTCATGGTGCATCTGCATGTAGTCATATATGACTGGTCAACTGTTGGAAACAAGTTCCTCAGTACTCTTCAAAGGAAAAGCCTTCTTCAAAGCCATACACCCCTGCATTTCTCTGTAAAAGCAAAAGATGACAAAAGTGTGACGTCATATCGGTAAGCCATGGAAACTCTGGCCTCTGGGAGACTTTACCTCCTCTCTGGCACAATCTGATTATGCTAAACACACACAATTATACTACTGAGCAGAGCCTTCACACCTTTACAACCATAAAAGAAACCGTCTTCATCTGTACTTGGACCAATGTCATTGCTATCGCAAAAAAAAAAAAAAACAGTTTCTCCTATATATTGAAACTTTGAGTGGCTTGTGAGTGGAAATTGTATCATAGCGGAGGTAGATGGCAACGGATCTTCACTTCTATATCTGTGACTTTAGATGTAGATCCCACTATATGAATACCAACAGGTGGCTCACTATTTTTTTAGTCCTTCTGAAAGTTTTCTGTAGGAAACAACTCGCAATCTACTTCCCACAGCATGATACAGAAGACGTCAAGATACATGACACACATTGCTTGTTCGTTTGTCCTTTTCTCCACTAGCCTGATCTCTGTCCTATTAACTCAAACGCAGCCTTATTAAACTCCAAAATAATGTGACATAATAGCTCTAAATCAACTGGATCAAAATTCACAAAATCTTGTGGTCTGCAAAGTATTATGTTACTCATTGCTTTGACTTAGTAGGAAGCATGTTTCATGTTTTTCATGTGATCTCCTTTGTATTTTTTGACCTAATGATCAATGTCAAGTTTAAAAGTTGCACATCTCTGCTGTCAGCAGCGATATGCAAAACGTAACTAAGTTGCTAAGTTTGAGAGATAACCCACTGAAATAAATACGCTTTTTCACACATTCATTGACATATTACTTTGTTAAAATGTACAACCCCAATTCCAATGAATTTGGGACGTTGTGTAAAACATAAATAAAAACAGAACACGATGATCTACAAATCCTTTTCAACCTATATTCAATTGAATACACTACAAAGACAAGATATAGATAAATAAATCACCCGTAGTTATATTGTTGTAGCATGAGTGGTGTTTACACAGATATCAAAGACACCTGATAAGAAGTGGGACCCTCCAATTATCAATGAATATTTCTTTTTTACAACTTCTTACAATTCCTTTGAAACTTACAGAACATTTGCAGCGAATCATAATCATTGTTTTCATGTACCTGCAACAAAATTGGTTTTATATTATAAAAAGCACATGGCAGATAAATAAAAAAACACACAGCACTAGGAAAGCAAGAAATGGGCAAATGGAAAGACCAGGACAAAGAGGGAATGTATTATGTATTATTTATTATTATTATTAAATATATTATTAAAACAGTAAACTCTTGAACAGTGGCTTCACCTATGTTTGGTTCAAATCTGAATGCAGATATAGATATTTTGAGATATTTTGAGTACCAACAATAAAGACATTAAATTAATTAAAGCATTTAATTAGAACTTTAGAAGGTCACCATGAGAGAAAATCCTCATTGCTTGTAGAAGAGCTATATGCTACCATATCTGTTATACGTTTAACCCTGCTCACTTTCATTCGTGTTCTAAGACACTCTTAATCAATCAGCAAAGTTATTAATACACCTTATGGTAAACAGTTGTCTAAGCATTTAGAATAATGTAGTTAGGAACTTATGCAGACACGCACAGTCTCCCACAAACAGGCATATGCACACACACCATCCCCCAGGGCACAGAGGGCACAGCTGGGTGACGCAGGCCGGGCTTTTTATGACAAATATTGATCCCCTTGCTGAAGCACACCGCAAAAACTCTGTCCAGACAGACAGCAAAAATAACTGTAACCATATAACAGTTTCCTGCCGGGGAATGGATCTCCAGTATGGAGCCCACGTGGGGGCTATTTCTGTCTACAGAAGAGGACCGGAGTAGGCCTTAGAGGGGCGAGGCCCGGGACCCTGATCTGGGGTCTACGGCAAAGACAGAGCCTGGAAGGACACGGCAGGGGGAGAGGGAAAAGTTATGTTGAAAGTGTGTAGAAGTCCCAAATAAAGTAGAACAAACTAAGGCCGAGTAATGAGCCCCTTCCTTCAGCTTACAATCGCCTCTCGTCTGCTGTAAAATGTGGCACTCAAACACAGAGTAAAGAATTTCCACAAGCAGGAGCAGGCAATGCTCTCTAAAAGTAAACTGAGATATACAACATTCAGTTAGATTCAAGATTTATTCGCATGGTGCTTTTTACACTAGGTCACAAATCAGCTTTACAGTAATCTGGGTCAAAGATCCAGAAGAACAAGCCAAGGTGATAGTAGCAGGAAAAAATCCCTCAGAATAACAGCAAGAAACCTTGAGAGGAGCCAAGACTTAAAAGGGGATCCCATCCTCTACTGGTTGACACCAGATAGCAAAGCAATACTATTACAAGAGTAATATGAACAGAGAATAAGAGATTTGACAACTAACATGCATCTGCCAATAAAGAAGAAAGGAAAAGAATGAGCCTTTGATTGGTTAATGTAAATACTTCTCTCCAACGATTATCGATAACTAACAGAGGCCTTACAGGGTAAGAAATGAGAAACAGATTTATGAAAAGCAATATATTATTGTTAGTATTATACAATTATGTAATATATTGTTTTACTGTCTTATAAGCTTCAAATGTCCATGTTTAAACTAAATCCAATGTATGTAAGTGAAAGTAAGTAACCATTTGCTTGGCATTAACCTAAAATCACATAACGCTAGCAAAAAGTAAATGTGCATTAACCCTTAAAATCTGAGGCTTATTACAAACTAAGGCTTATTATTCAGTAATTACAGAGACTTTAGTGCAAACGGGCTGAGCTTAGGTTACAGCAGTGTGTAATAAGACTTGAGTATGTAATGAGGCTGCCAGTTGACCCTGGGCATTTAAGGGGTTATACAATGACAGGTGCATGGTCATAATTCTATAGCAAAAAGTAAAAATGTCCATTAAAAGGCTGAGAACCTCAAGCTCTGTTTTAGGGTAGTATGTTTTCAGGACACCTTCAAAGTTCTCATACATCCATTTTTATTGATAACTAACATTTTTATCACCTGGAAAACAATATTCAAATATTATTTGTTGAAAACTTCAGACATTTACCAAATTCGGTAAAACTGGTTACAATGCTCATCTCCAGTGCTAAAACTTTGGTACTTGCACTGGCATTAAAACAGCAGGCTATTCTCTGTGTGGGTCCTCTTGAGCGTGTTGTTTGTTTTATTTGCTCTCTTTCATTTGTCTCCTTGTGGGCTCTCTCTAATGGCTGACCGCCAATGTCTCTTGACCAGACTCACATGGCAAAACAGCACTGACAAGAGCTAACTAGATTCAGTGGTGCAGGGCACACCGCACAAACTGTAGCCAGCAATCAGCCACCGACACGCAACAGCCTGGCGATGTCTGCCTGAGGAGTCGGCATGGTGTGTGAGGGCTGGGATGGTGTGTAGTCCAGCAAAACTGATGTTGTGTTTGTGCTTTAACCATTTAACTAATCCTGAATATAGCTTGAGAACACTGTGCCAGAGTTTGACTCACAACACCAAGTTTTTTAATAATGTGTGTGTGTGTATGTGTGGTGTGTTTCACACACAACTAAAAAAGCAGTCCAGACTGAAACACCGGAAAACGTGGTAAAATGCAGAGAAAACTGCTGCAGATTAATCGGTTGAATAGGTGAAAATATGGAAATATGTTGGTTTTTGCGGCATCACAAAAACAATAAATTCAAAACTTTTCAGATGTATAGGGACCATGAACTGGGGAGAGCCCAGAAGAAATGGTATAGTTTGAAGTGCCTACATATTACATCAAATTTCAAAACAGCGATGGAGACTTAGGCCTAATCCCATTTCTTATTTTTACCCTTACTCCTTTTTGAGCGTCATGGTTGAAATCTTCCCCTGAGAAGTGGGACAACAATTAAACCAGCAACCTCGCTGCTGGTCTTTAGTTAATTTTAGGGAATAATATGCCTTCAAAGAGGGGGGGATATGACAATTATTATTGCTCACCCCTAATTCTTCTGGGATATGAAGCTGGGGTCAGCTATCCACCAACTTCTTGCTTGAATTTTCCTGTTTCACCTTAAATGGTTAGTTATTTTTGTTTCTTATGACACTCCGTTTGGAGGATCACGTAAACCTAAACAGTATGCCGTACCCCTCTATCTCAACAAAAATCAAGACACCCTACCCTGAGACAGGCAAAATGACAGGGGGGACAAGGGCTAAGTGATGAAACGGGATTGGGTCTTAGTTTTCCATTATACAGAACTTTAAAGCTATAAGTAATATATATGTAATATATGTATATATGTAATCAAATGTAGGCCACAATCTGTTATGTAGGACAGGCAAGTTATGAACAACCCAAAGGTGAAATCTTAAGCCAGCAAGTATTTTATAAATGATATCCACTAAACTGAATTCTGAAATAATTACGTTCTGTTGATTTGGACAAATACTTCAAGTGTAAGCACATATATGTAGGACTGTGGAAAGATACTACTTGTGAGCTGCTGATAGAAAAAAGAGAAGTGCTTCTAAAGCTAGACTAAACAGACAGAAGCACAGGGGCACACTAAGGCCTACAAGTGTCCTTTTAACTTTCACACCAGAGAAAGAGAGGATGCTAACAGTGAGGGTCAATTAGCATGATCTACATCTCTCTCTCTCTCTCTCTCTCTCATACACAAGACTGTACAAACAGACGAGGTTAACGAATAGCATCTTAGGGACAAAACCCAGTGTATTTCTGTGCACTTAAAAGCTTTCAGACTGATTGTTTACATGCGAGTCCTCTCCCTCACCATATGGCGTGTTTCGCTTTTAATTATGATAATACCAAAGTCTTTGTCTTGTAAAGTCCATTTAAGTAATAACATTTTCCCCATGCAATGTTCAGAATATTTTATTTATACATAGAGCCATCTAATTAAATCGAATGCCAGTTAAGTAGCTGTCTGAAATACTAAGTATCTTGTTGAAGATTTAAAAAAAAAAAAAAAAAAAAAAAAAACTAAAGGTAATGTAGCAGATAAAATGCACTGATAGTGATGACAGAAAAGTCCTTGTGTTCAGCATGGCAGAGGCTTCATTGCAGCTGTAACTAGCTGGATCTGTCTTTATTTTCCTCAAGAACAATTTGGGTCTCAGCGGAGAGCCGGAAGAATTACAGTTATAAAGCTGCTCAGGACGGAGCAGCCGGCTATATCATAACCACAGACTCTGCCCCTCTACTTCAGACTACAGAACACAGAGAGAGAGAGAGAGAGAGAGAGAGAGAGAGAGAGAGAGGGAGAGAGGCAGAGACAGATAGAGCTCACTGTCTACACAGTGGGGCAGGGTTCACTCTGACCTTGTGAGACAGAACAAGAGGTAGAAGGAGGAGCTGATAGAGCTTTGAAGTCTCTATTGACTCTTGGCCTTTTCTCTTCATGGTTTGTGAAGCATGGTTTTTTTTCTTGCCTACAACCTTATCTGTGAATGTGTCTTCATCATTATGATATTGTATATGTCAAGCAGCTCAGATAACATTTTATTGCTATTGTAACAAAATCTCAATGGCCAGATTTATAAAACTCTACGGTAACAGTGTTATAGAAAACATGTGACACAGTTCATAAGAGCTATACGTAAAGTCAGCATGGTGGTGACCAGCACATCAGTGTATTTTTAATGCTGCAATATTGTTAAAGATGTTCTAGGCAAGAGCCAATCAAAATTGGCAAGCAAATGAGCTCATACATATTAAAGACCCACGCCAAGCGAAGCTCTGAAAGAAAAGCAAAGAAAACATCTCAGAAACAGAGCTAGGAATTTTAGCATGCAAGGTTTAATTTCTCATTGGTAAGACTTCAACCCTTTTTCCAATTTATTATAACTGCAGTAATAATTTTTGCTAACAAAAAACAAAGTTTAACATGTCGAATTTGCATCCACACAAAATCAAAAATTTCTTAGGAATTCAATGCACACATGTAAAAGCAAGTAAATAGATCAATCCCGATATCAGGAATGATATATTGGCATATGTGAAAATTTAAAATTTCACAAATGAATATTACATTTAGACAAAAGGCAGGTACAATTTTTTTTCTATTCTAGTAAAATGTATTTTCATATGTGTAAATTTAATTCTTTGGCAAAACCATTGTGATTTGAGAACTAGGTTGAAAAGCTAAAATTGGTTGCAATAAAATCAATTCAAAATTGTAATTAGAATCTCAACACAGTGTGGGAATGTGCCAAAAATGTAATTTGCCACAATAGGAAAAGATGGTTTAAGTACAGTGCCAGTTGAATGTAGCAATGCCCCACATTGTGCAAGCTTGCATGTAAGCTTCCGCTTACCATCACAGTAAATCTGATGGTGCGCTTCATGAATCTGGCCCCACATTTCTGACATGGTATTTATGTTCAGTGTTAACCTTACACAGTTTTTAATATAACAAGATTTTATTCCACGTAATTCTAGACTATTCCTATGTAACTGGTAAATACAAAGTCCATATAAAATCCCTTGATGATATGTCCCCCTGCTGTCCTGCATATGGAGAAGAGACCTGGACTGTGTTCATTTAACAAAGCTGGAGTTCAGTCAGTAGTCTAGGCACCAGAAACACGTAACGTAGCTCCTGTATGGTTCATTTTAACATCTCCACATCATTTACAGACTTTACATGCAGCAAATGGCTTGGCTACCATATAGTAATAGGTAGAGGAAACTTGAGCAACCATCCTTGTTCAGATAATCACATGCTCAGAAATTACACTCACCAGCCACTTTATTAGGCACACCTTGCTAGTAAAAGGTTGGACCCCCTTTTGCCTTCACAACTGCCTTAATTCTCAAAATCAGAGATTTTGGTTGATTATTTGAGTCACTCTTGCCTTTCTATCATCTCAAACCAGTCTGCCCATTCTCCTCTGACCTCTCACATCAACAAGGCATTTTCGTCCACACAACTGACCGCTCACTGGATATTTTCTCTTTTTTGGACCATTCTCTGTAAACCCTAGAGATGGCTGTGCGTGAATATCCCAGTAGATCAGCAGTTTCTGAAATACTCAAGAAGACCAGCCCGTCTGGCACAACAACCATGCCATGTTCAAAGTCACTTAAATCACCTTTATTCCTCATTCTGATGCTCGGTCTGCACTTCAGCAAGTTGTCTTGACCACCTCTACATGCCTAAATGCATAGAGATGTGGCCATGTGATTGGCTGATTAGCTATTTGTGTTAACAAGCAATAGAACAGGTGTAACTAATAAAGTGGCCAGTGAGTGTATGTGCACACCTTTTTTTGGCCTGGCTGCTTATACTAATCAGTTTAACAATGAATTAAGACTTTTGCTCATTAACAACCGTCATTAAACAGTGTGCACGGATAAATACTCAGGTTTGTTATTCCGTTTAAAATTGGATACTGGAGAAGTAAGGTTTGGGATAAAACTTGAGTTCATTTCAAACTGCCAAGAAACTTTTTTTTTGATGCTGTAGAACACACACAGGACTGGCATATATGTGTCAACATAAGGTAAGTGTGTATGTGCCCAATGCTACAACCAATATATGATGGAAGTCTTTTTTATGATTTATCAGACTAAACAACACATTCCCAGACACCCTGACCAGCATGTTTACACAAAAGAGCAGCTGCCACTTTCAGATGATGTAAATAAACATAATGAATAAAATGAAGCTACAAGGTTTTGATATGAGAGTGATGATTCATGGGGACAAATGATGGCAAATAGTGTACATAAAATCTTACACATCACTGTGAAAGCCTAAGGGCATTAGCTGACCCCATGATGTTTTGCCCTCTCTGGCACAGGCTGGTACATTACACACATACACAGGGTAGATTAGAGAGCACTGAGAGCTCTCTTAAGAGGCAGGCCTATTATAAAGCATGAGCGCTGTATTATACAGTAGCAGGCCTGTAAAGAAAGTCTTTTTACTACTGCAGAAATGACCCTTACAGTAACACTGAACAGGACACACTTGACAACTAAAATAATGAGAGAGAGAGAGAGAGAGAGAGAGAGAGAGAGGGAGAGAGAGAGAGAGAGAGAGAGAGAGAGAGAAACAGTAAAGTGAGGGAAAGAGAGAAGTGGGACACAAAAGAGGGAGAAGATAGAAGAGTGAGAGTGAGAGAAAGAGAGAGAGAAAGAAACAGTGAAGAAGGACACAAAAAAGAGGGAAAGAGAAGAGTGAGCGAGAGAGCGAGAGAGAGAGAAAAGGAGTGATGCACAGACAAGGAGAGAAAGTGGGCAAGGGAGAGGGAGAAAGAGAGACAGAGAAAGGAGGGGAGTTAGTAAGAGAGACATTACAGATTATATTCTTACACACTGTACAGTGTGATGCTCTTGGCACTGAGCCAGGTAAAGACAGGCTGTTGTGAGTGTTGAGCCATAGTTGAGTGAGACCGTGTTTGGTTCTTTAAGGCTGCCTCTGATCACACAAAACACTGGAACTGTAGCACTGAAGTACAGAGGTTTACACACACACACACACACACACACACACACACACCCGTGCCAGTTTCCAGGATAACAGCCTTTACACTCTGTGATATCCAGTCTCCACTGCCAGAACAAGCCTTTACACTCACTACACACAATAGAGAATGCTCTCTCTCTCTCTCTGACACACACCCTTGTGCACTCTCATACCCACTCACTCACCCACAAACACACAGTGAAATCCTGCATTACAGTGAGATTAATTCTGCAATACCTCTTTAATCTACTTTGTTTGCATCATGATTAATGGGGTGCACTTACTTTTAGCCCTCTTTTTAGGACAGTGGAATAGAATGAAAAGTGTAGACAAGTGTCATGAGCCAACAGGAAATGAACATTTCTAGCATTTGTTGTAGGCAGTGAAAATCAACCAGATTATTTCTTTCTTTCAGAGAAGTATTAGACCTTCAAACTCAACTCTGCACTGCAATAGACCACGGATGCACCAATGGGAATTCTGGGCCAGTGATGATATCTGATACTTTTCATGTATACTTGACAGAGTCAATACTGATGCTGATATATTAACATTATAATAAGCAAATTATTAAAATAATTAACTGTGGTAAATTGCAGTCTTTTGTGCTAATCACATTTGTCTTAACTGCAGAAATGAAACTAAATAGAGATTGTTTCCATTTAAAAAGCAGTATAGTTTGCTACAGCAACATAGGTGCATAAAATAAGCTTAATCAGAATGTTATGCAGGGTCCACGTGATAAAGTAGCTGGAAGTCATTCAAGTAAAATTAATTTTAAAGCTGTATTTGAATGAAAAGGCTACAGTTGCGAAGTAAGTCATGGCAAAAGAAGTTGAGCAACTGGGCTTCAGGAAGGAATTATATATGGTTTCAGGTCAAACTAGGAAAATGAGATAAAAATAGGATCACTAACCATTTATTGCATTAAACAGTTAAAGAAGACTCAATGTATTTACACATGCAGTGAATAAAATACAAACATTTCAGTGTAGCAGCCCAGCATCACCTAAACATCCTGCTCTTAGAACAAATGACTAATGGGGTATTTGCAAACAGCCTTTTCCTTTAGAGTTCATTAGACATCTAAGTACTATAGAGTTGGGATGAACAAAGATAGTGCATCAGATATCAGCAGATGATCGCATCAGACAGATGTTTATATTTGAGTCAAATATAATCCCTGTAATAAAACTGAGAGTAAGACATGTGAGAGCTTAAGCTGCTAATTAGTTTAATGAGAAGGCTATTTGTAACTGTTCCATCTATCCTTTCATGCTAAATTTTCCAACACTTGCATGTAGCACAGTTAGCAATGACAGTCAGTCTGACTTCTTCATTTCCAGCAGCACTTTTTTCCTCATGCTCAGGTTTATCTACAGCTCAAATTCCAATTGCACACACATACTCACACACACACGTGCAACCACACACCCGTGCACACACATACACCCACACACACAAGCTCTGGGCTCAGCCCCCTGGCTGGCTGCCTGTGGTCCAGAGTGCTGTGCGAGTCATGCGGGGAGTGGTGGGCGTGTGTTCTCTGTTCACTGGCCCGCAGCACTTTGCTGGCAGAAGCTGCTAAACCTCTTTGATAGCGGTGCTAAGCACTCACCAGTCCAGTATAAGGAGGCACGTGTGTGTGTGTGTGTGTGTGTGTGTGTGTGTGTGTGTGTGTAGGTGTGTGTGTGTGTGTGTGTATGTGTGTGTGTTGCGTGTGTGTTGCTTCTTGGATTAGCCCCACAGTTGGTCTTGCCAGCCTGTTTTCTTGATGCCAGGTCCTTTGTTGAACACATATACAATAAGGACCCAGTATCTGCACACTGAATGTGTCTGTGTGTTGTTTTCAAACATTTTCAGTGTCAAAAGTTTCTGACTCTAATAAAACCAGCAAGCTAGCCTGCAATTTAAGGCACAACAAAAAAGTCCTTTCTATAGAGCCCTAAGACAGGTGTCCAATCTTACCTGCAAAGAGTGGGTGTGGCTGCAGGTTTTCATTCCAAAGAAGCAGGAGCTCCCCTGATACCACTTGTTTAATTAACTGGTCTCAGTCTTAAACAATTGATCAGGTGAGCTCCTGCTCTGTTGGAAGGAAACCCTGCAGCTAAGATCGGACAGCCCTGCCTTAAAGGTGACTTGCCGATTATTTTTTAATAAGGCGAGGTAATGAATTAATATTTGTGCACAAGCCAGCACATGCTAGCCTTCACTCTCTTAGCTTGGCGGCATCCGAAGTTATGAAGAGTCTCAAGCAGTAGTCTGGAATTGTCCAAGACTTGTTGAAAAAAAACTCATCTACAGAGAACAAACTTAATTTTTTTTTATTGGCTGATATAACACAGGAAAAAGAAATTAACAGGTCAATTTCATAATTTTCTTTTTTAAATTCAGTTAAATTCAGGAAATATACAATACCTGCGCACTAAAATGTGCAGGAGCTTATTCTCTGTGGAAGAGATTAACTTATTTTTGTGTAAGTAATAACTTATTTTTACTCAGGAAATCAACAAAACATGCAATCTAACCAGTTGGATTCAAAATGTTGCATACAGCTGTATACAGTATAAACCTAATCACCACAATCTCCACACACACACACACACACAGTCCAGTGTTATCAGAAAGTTCCACTGAGCTAACCCATGTAGAGATTCTTAGAAACAAAGTGAAATTAAGAGAACAAAATAAAACATGAGATAAAGAAAAGTGTCAAAAACTAAAATCAGCTTCTTTGCTCATCCCCCTGAATGTCTTCAGCGTGAGAGGTCCACACATATCTGCATGTTAAAGAGACGCTGATGGATCGGCAGAGTCCTTCACGCTGCCTGCCTGCATGTCTGCAGAATAAAAAGAGATGCACAAAGGCATGCAAACAGAGTAAAAAAGACAGAAAGTCTCCGTCCACCGAGCATGTTCTGGGGGGGGGGGGGGGGGCTTGTGGGGGGGATGGGGTATTAATTCTCTTGCAGAAAAGGAGCACCCCACTGGGGAGAGAGGATTCTGCACAGTCTGCAATAAGTTGGTTAATTTCTGGAGGCGTCTCTCTTGGCTGGGGGTTGTTATGGAGGCACTTTGGAAACAACAAAGGAGCTATGTGATTGGGATTGCGCTGGAGGCCTGTGGTAGCAGGTTATCTGTTTAAATAAAGCCCTGTGCCACTATGTGACGCACTGGGAGGGTAAACCACACATTTGCAAACACACACATGCATACACAAAAGACCTATGTGTGTTACCTCAAAATGAGTCATATCGGGCACTGCAGAACCATTGGAACATTAGTAGAGAGAGGGCAATTCTTCTAGAGGTCGCCGATATGGACTGACCGGAGATCCGTTTTGCATTGCAGTTAATTCATGTTATTCCTCTGCCTCAAAATATTTTGCATTAAATATGGAAATAACTGATGCTGAAGCGTAAACAGATAATACGCTAAATGCCAACAACACCCTAACATGATAAAAAAAAGTGAACAAATAAATGTAATTAAAAGTTCAATATTGTAACGCATAAATTATTGCAATGCCAATGTTTGCAACTATTAACACTTTGACTGCATGAAAGAAGAGATAAATTCAGTCAGAGGATTCTGTTCACACCTTTATCAAATTATTCAAACTAAGTATACTTTGTACCCATAGTGGAAGAGAGTCTGTTATCAGTATGTTCACCTGGCAATGTGTGCAATCTGGCTGAAATTTTCTGGGCATGGATTCCAAAAACATTTGGGCATTCTCAAACAGCGATGACATCACATTCAAATTTCCTCTGAAGTACTGCACTTTTTTGAGAAGTTTCCATTCTTGCTGTAGCAAAAACTTTCCATGTTGTCCAGTCATACGCCAGAGACACAATGGGACAGAACATCATAACAACTTAGCACACTTCACTAAAAACAGTGACTTGCATTCCCAATCACACGCAAAAAAGGGAGTCCAGAAGAATCTCGCCTATTGCTCACGCATCCAAAACAGTTTCAAACAACAATAAAGCGCAAAATGAAGCAAGTAAAGGAAAAGAAAAGTTACTAGTGGCCTTCCCTTTGATATCGCTACTAGAGCACCCGCACACATAGCTTCATTTCAATGGCAACGTCAAGGAATTAGACATTGATGACTTACTTGCATCCACCGAGGGCTAACGCTGGCCCAGAGATATTGGTATGGTGCTAATAAAAAAAGGCTCACGCTATTCGGAACTGTATGGAAAATGTTATTACACATGACACATAAGGCTGGGGGTTTCCATCAATCGCACTGCAGCAGATTTAGTACTATTGGCTTTCCGGTTCCACCCACACTGAGTTTGCAGTGCCCATATCCAACTCAATTGAATGCCACCCCATCTCACCCAATCACACACCTCTAACAATCACACTAATTCACGCAATGACCTTACAAAAGACATGGCTACATTTTGTCATGCCCATTCTGGGTCACGAACATTCATAACAGAACAAAATGATTCATACTACTGAAAACTATAAAATGTCAGACTCCACATCTCATATAAAAGGCCCCTCTAAACGTTCAGTCAGAGAAAAAAAAGAAAAAAAAAAGATTAGGACCACAAAGCTTTTATGGCCAGTAAGACGCCATATTTTTCCCTTGTTGTTTTTATAAATGTGTTTTATTGAGCGCTCTCGATCCTTTCAGGGTTTGAGGGTAGTAATCGGCAACAGATGTAAAATTTCAGTGGGAACTAAGTGATCATTTGTTGTGGTTTGCTGCCGGAGTTTCTCTTCTAATTGCAGAATCACAGTCCTGAGCGTGGGTTCATAGACCAAAATGGAACGCAATTCAAATGAGACCCAACAATCAGAGTGAAAGAGTGAAGATCCCATTCAAAGGGACTTCACCGAGTGTGATAGTGATGGTGGCCCCACAGTGCTCTGACGAAAAGCTGCTCTGTGCTTCCTGCATAAAGAAGACCTGCTAAGCCTTGACCTCAGTGAACTGTCCAGTTTAGCCTAGCAAGGCTAATTCTAGAACACTAGACTTCCATCATGGATCATTTTCAAGATGGATTCAGACCCTTAAACTGGGCTTACTTTTCAGGTATAGACCTGTCTTTTCTTAAAAAATAAACATCCCTAAATGGTTCTTGGCCAATTTTGTAATATTCGTTTTCTGGTTCCACCTACACCAAGTGCACATTACCTCTGTCCAGTTCTAGGAAAAACCTATAAACTTTACATTATATGCAAGTTCTTTATACATTAAAGACATTATTCCTCACAAACATGGTTCTTCATTGATTGAAAGATTGTTTATAGAGCCAAAATAATCTAATTACATTGCTACAAAGACTCCATCCTTTACTTTGAAATGCATAGCACTTTTCATTTCAGTAATTAATATAAATTATAACATCTATAAAACTAATGTAAGCTGTGCAGTTATGAAAGTGAAGTAAAGTTTGTGCTGAGCTATAAATTAGGCACAGAGAAAAAGAACTTTAAAGTATCAGGATGATTTTAGCACTTAACTCCTCCTTAAATGCATGTGGTCATAAAGTGCCAAGATTGCTAGCCGCCAGTGTATGGTCACCACTGTTCCTGTATGAAAACTGCCTGTAGAAGTTATATTACTGAATCCCTCCTTAGCTCCTTAAATTCAATAATGTACCATGATTTCTAGTATGGTGACCACTCTTCCTGCTATGGTAGCACATTATTTCTAATCTAACACGATGAAGTGCTGTAAAGAGTTAGGGACTTTTAGACTCGGTGACTTATTGTTCAGAGTTTAGGCTCACAGCTGTCAGACACAGATGGTGAGGGGCTAATATTACTTGGAGTTGCGCACTGCGCCGTTTATTTTCTAATAATAAAACTGTTAGCACTGGCTAATAGTGTAGCCACTGGCTGCCAAAGGCTTGTTCTGCCTGAAAGCAATCGCCATTCTGCTGCCATTTCCCCACTTCAGAGCAGCAGACAAACTGCTCTACTGTGGCTCGTCGGGATCATGTTGGCCAGCAAGCTCTAATATCACAAAACAGTGTGCGGTTGGTCTTAACAATTCATATAAGCAGACAAAGAACACATCAGTACATATTTCTTAAAGCAATAGGTTTGTCTATTTTTCAAGATAACAGTATGTCAAACAGTGTAAAACCCATGTAAACAAGTTTTCTGATTATTTCATAACCTGACACAGTTTGAGGCAAGTGTGGGAAGATTCAGTAATGTATTTTGCTAATGAGTGGCTATTAGCTTCCATTATTTGTTCATTACATTAGCCTTGGAGCTCCACTAAACATGTAAACTTAAGACACCAATGTGTCTTGGCTAAGGGAGGGGGGAACTGCGTAAATAAAACTTTTTTGCTAAAACTTTAACCTTAAATCAACAGTCTTGTCAACAATTCTTTCAATTACTTTGATCTTGTCTAATTTAGATCAGTTAACAGGGCTTGAGGTCATATAAATAATTGACGTGTGACAAAGTGTCTGTTCATTGCATGCAACCACTGCAATAAAGCACAAGCCTAAACATAGTGATTCGCTATCTTGCTTCCAAGCTGTCGAAATTTGCCAGTTCCAACTAACGACAGACAAAGCAAGCTCAAATAAACAAACAGTACTCATCAGGACTAGTCTAATGATACAGTATACAATGCCATTTTAGACAATTAAATGCTTCCAACTCTGTGGCAACAGTTTGAGGAAGGGCCTTTACTGTTCCATCACAACTGTGCCCCTGCAGGCCTGCATAGAGCACTGACCTCAACTTCACTGAACTCCTCTGGGATGAACTGGAAAGCTGACTGCGAGCCAGGCCTTGTCGTCCAACACCAGTGCCTGACCTCAGAAAAGCTCTTTTGACTGAATGGGCACAAATTCCCACAGACACACTCCAAAATCTTGTGGAAAGCCTTCCCAGAAGAGTGGAAGCTCTTACAGCCACAAAAGGGTGGGAGGCAACTCCATACTAATGCCCATGCTTTTGGAATGGGATGTCCACAAGCTCAAATAGGTGTGAAGGTGAGTTGTCCACACACTATTGGCCATAAAGTGTTTATGTCTTAACAAACCCAACTCACGTTCTCTCTGTTTAATGTATTGAATTTGGCAGACACTCTTATCCAGACTGACCCACAATCTAAGCATTTTACAGATGTTGGTTAATGCAGCCTTGGAATTCTTGCCCAAATGACATTAATTGTACAGCCTGGTGTTCTTGCCCAAGCAGGGAAATGAACACTAATCTGCCATGTGGGTGGCAGTGATGTCACCCTCTATGCTAAATTAAAGGCACATGTGATTGTGAAAGTCAACTGTGAAAAATAAGTGCTATCAGCCTAAATAATTGTGATCAGTTGATTATGTAATAATTGAGACAAGCCTATGTGAGTGTGACTTCATGGTATAAATAAATCTATCAAGGTTTGACTCATATTTTGTTCCCTTTCTTATACTGTAAATATCTGCCAGTATTTCAATTTCAAAACTAGAACAATGAGTTTGAAACACTTTTAAAACAAGGGATTTTCTTAACTATTTTCTGAGCACATCCCCTGTGGTCTCGCTAGCAGATACTGACACCATTCCTGGGCTGTACGAAATGAATGAGCCACTTACTGAGAGGCAGCGAGGCGCAAGCTTTTTCTAACCTCACTCTCTTATATTTCAAGGCAAGGCAATTTCCCGCTAAATGTCATTACAATGTTTTTGCTCAAGTATGCCAGCAAAGTGGCATCATTAATTGTGGTTGGTTTTGGGCAGATAATTTCCCTCTGTTAAGCAGCCTGTAAAAACACATCGCTGGGAGTGTAATTACAGTTGCAGGCAGCGGCACAGAGGCAAATTTATCTCCAGCTCAAATATATTATGAAGCTGGTGAGAGCCGAGTGTCGCGCGAAATCCGGTTGCCTTTGAAGAGCCGTTTACTGCAGTGCACACGCCAACTCTCCCAGAAGACTGAGCAATTGCGCTTCCCGCTAGATACGGGTGACATCATTCACGCTCAATAGAACCGAGTGCATGAGTGTGAGTTACTGGGCTGAAAATTCCTCACAACAAAATAAGTAGGGATAGAGAGAAGGAGGGGAAACTGTGTACTATTAATTGCCAAGCAGAAACTAGCAGTGGGCTCAAATATTAGTCTGTATTTCTGTGTGTAAACAATTCAGAATGTGTATATGTGAACCAAATAAACAAATGACCCAAGATTGCTTAAAGAATATATTACAGAAGCGACTGAAGATATCCACAAGTTTAAATGAGCCCCCTGGAAGCCTACAAGGGGGGCCATTATGACAAAAAATATAACATCAGTATCCATGAAGACACTTTTATAATTCACAATGGGCCCAGTTTCCCAGATCCAGATTGACTCTAAGCATAGACTAAAAAACATTCCCAATGGTAATTCTCCACTGACACTGAAATGTGCTCCAAGATTAGGCTTAATCTGGCATAATGGGCATTGTTATATGCAGTGTTTCAGATGTTTGTCATCGAGTTGGAACAGACAAAATGCACCACCAAAACAGTAGTGCTGTGTTTAAAAAGCCTGTGAGAAACCATGAGAACAAAAAATAAACTATTTCAGAACAGTCATTTGCAGTTACTAACTCTCTATATTTGGTCTAAATCTGTTTTTGTTCACAATAAATGCTGCTGTTCAGTGTCCAAGAACTACCAATAATGTAGTTTATCTCAATATCATCTCATTGCTCACCTCTAATGTAGAAAGAGTTTAGATTTTTTTAAGTCTCCCTAAATGGAGCGCTCAGTGCAGACTGAAGGCTGTGCTCCCCAGCACGGCGATGCTCTATGACTCCTAGTAATGCATTCTGCTGGGCAAAGAGAAGACTACTCAATGTGACATACAACTAACACTATTTTAAGATACATTTAGTAGAAACTTAATTGTCTTCTTATTTTAAATCCAAAAATATAATGGGAGAAAACCTTTTTACTCCACATATAGTGCACTGCATAGATGGCACAAAAGAGCCATTTGGGATCCAGCTACTTGTTCCTTAGTGGGAATGTATGTATATAAAGTGGCCATCTGTATATATAAATGCAACAAAGACATAAGAAGCCCCGATTAGTATTTCTGAAATTTAGGATGGTTTGTAGCTTCTCTCTGTCTGATATAATTGTTTTCTTCTTTTAAATCAATAGTGAAGTGACCTTCATCCGTCTGCTGTGAGTTGTCTGTTACTGTGTTACTGATGCTCATCTGCCTGACCGGGTGGGCATGGAACGGCTCAGTAATACTGTATATTTGGACGTTTGTATTGGAGTGATGTGGGCTCATGTTTTCAGTATAGGCTGGGGAAATGGGCCTGTGGCCTGATTTCCTGTGTGAGGGCGAAAATAGACTCACGCGCAGCGGAGAGCCTTTCAGACCTGGCTATTTACAGAACACACACACTGTGTGTACACGGTGGGCCAAGGAAATGCGTGCATACATAGATACATGCTCAATCACGATCATACTGCTCTGCACACGGCAGAGGGCCACAGCAGATGGGCTGTGTATGTGTGTGAGATGCAGGTGGTGTCGGTTTACATATTTAGTGTGGGAAGAACACTGAATATGTGCATATGCATGTCTCTATGTGACTGCCTTTAAATGTACGTGTATGCATCCCAGTCGTAATTTGAACTGTCGAATGGCATTGCGCCCTGCTTATATCTCTGGCCAGCCACACGCACAGACGTCCTGAACTTCCACAGATCATATTTATATCATATTCAGAATATGTGTCACTCAAATCTGTTTAGATATGTGAATAATAAAACTTTAGAAAAATTAAGCTTTAGGCTTTGCAGAAATAATAAAGTATTTTCTATTCAACAAATGTAAAAGTGACCTTATAATATCACTTATTCTACAGGCTTATGCCATTCATTTAAAAAATTCCCTCAAAGAAATTTTGTCAAACCTGCTAATTAGAGCAACATGTGGCCCTTTTACTGCATTGTTATATTATATATATATATATATATATATATATATATATATATATATATATATATATATATATATATATATATACAGCAGAATTATATTTTTAGGAAAAAAAACCTTTAAGGAAAGTATAATTCTGCTGATCGTTCACAGCTTTAACCATAAGCGGTCTCAAACACTGGAGTTGCTAATTAGCCCTTTCACCCTGAAAGTTGGTGCGTAGACTGCTGGTCACCATAGTAACAGAGACAACAATCTTGTCTAGCTAGTATCTAACAAAAAGGCAAAGAGAAAAATTTAAGATGAAAATTGGTAACTTGAAAATGACTTATTTGCATTTATAAGCACTCAGTTGGTTTCCTGATATGTTTAATCTGCAACAAGAAATTGTCAAACACTAAATAGGCGCAAGGCTGATGTCAGCTTCTCGTTTGAATTTTCCTGTTCCACCTTAAATGGAGCAGCAGTTACATTTTGGCGCCTCAGGCACCATTTAAGGTGGAACTGGAAAATTAGAACCAGATACTGTTGGATGAGATGCAGACTCAAGCCTTGTAAAAAATTTGAACATTTTATAAGAAAATATTCCGCTTTTGGAAAAGTTTCCTGCCGGAGGTGTGAGAAAGGTGGCTATAGCTGACCTAAAGCTTAAAGCAGAGCAAAATGAGTCCGCATTTTCATTTATATTGTACTTTTTAGCCTATTCTAGGACAATAGTACATAATGAGTTTACAGCTTACCTAATGACATTACAGTTTACATAATGACATTACAGCTAAGATGATAAAATAGTACTTCAAAAAAATGGGCATGAATGTTGTGGCTGCCAAAGTGGTTTGGTTTTTGTTGAAAGGACAAAATGGCTCTTCTTAACGTTTGGGTTGTTGACCCGTGCACAAGAAGCATGAACAAAATGCTGCTACAATATTTTTGTTCACAATAGCACAGCAGAGCAGAAACACTTCACCTTGTTGGCAGCGCAATGCAGAGAAATGTAGAATGTGGAACAAAATATGGAATCAGAATGATAAAAGATTAGAAAGACTTTCTTCACTACAAAAATGTGGCAGATGATACCCAACTCTTTTATAACCTACCTACTGCCAGCTTCAATTAAGGGGCAATGGCCCCCGGGGTGGGCAATCAAATTTCTGTGGGAGGTGGTGCCACTTTAGCCACCCCCTACTGCTGCCAGACACGCTACTGCACTAGTCATATAGCTAGAACACATGGACTTAATGGGATTGGATACTAAAGGAATTTTGTGTGTGTATTTCATAGAACTTCATTCAAATATTAAAATCTCTGTTTTACAGAAACTGCATTTGCAACTAAATGACTTCCAAACCAGATAACTTGAAAAGATGTAAATGATGACACTATTGAGATTAAAGGGATATGAATATCTGCTTGCTTTATGTATGTGGATGTCCATCATTCCAATATGCAATAGGAGGCCCACTGGGAAGAATGATGGGCAACTACAAACATGAGCCAAGCAGATCTATGCTATTCCATATATCTGTGATGTAGATTAAATTATCACATATTTCAGTCCATGTCACGAGTATATTTTATATTCAAATATTATGGCCAATATTGTAAATGAAGTTGAAAAAAATAAATAAATAAAAAGGCCCACAAGAGGTTCAATTCATAGGCATCCTTGGCCTGAAACCTCACAAAAACATAATTTGCCTCACTTTCTCTGGGTGGAGAGGATGGCTCAATTGCTCCTTTGATATCAAAAAGAGATGGATACTGGGTAATCAAGGCTATAAGGTCTCAGGCCTAGTAGGATGAAGAGGGGCAGGCTCTGGGTCAGAAAAAGGCACAGGAAGCGAATCCAGCTCGGTATGGGGTTGTGGTGTAAACTCCTTCACCCTCAATTCTAATTCCCGCAGCCGAATCTCTTTTTCCATGTCCAGCTCCATTCGTCGAATTGACAGCTTGAGCTCCATCTCTGCCCGCCTTTGCTCTGCCCTCTCCTCTCGTTCCAAGTCCCACCTAGTTACGGGCTCTCTCATACGGGCTTCATCCCGAAACTCGGATGACCCTGCAGAGAGCGGATCAAACCGTGGTAACGATGCAATTTGATTTGTCTGTTATTTGACATAACAGAGTTGACAGTGCTCTCCTCCAAGTGTGTTGAGCTGTCCAGTGGCATAATAGCAGTTTAAAAACATGTGGTAGCTCTTCACATATCGTGAAGTAAGCATGGGCTAGTCTTCAATCTCCCAGTACTAACTACTGTGTTGGAATTGGGCATGACTTAACTGAGCAAAAACAAACAAACAAACAAATAAATAAGGTTTTAATATAACAATGATGATATGCAATCATGCACACAACCATAAAGGTAGACAACAAAGACAAAACAATCCAGTTTAATCTGCCCTCAGCCTAATGCTTAGACTGACTATATATTTAAAAGTCAAAGTCAAGATTGCTTTGTGCACACTGCAGGTCATGGCAGTTGCGTGGGACTGCCACTTGTGGTGAATGGTTAGTGTGAAGTAGTGACTCGTAAGTGAAGACAGGGACAAAGAAAAGTATGAACCACACACACGTAAGAGTAGCGCCACTGACTCAGACCCTTTGGAGCCTTCCGCTAACAAGCCTCAGTGAACAGCAGCAGTTTCACACATAAGTTGACCTCTCTGAATTCCAGAGTAACAAACACACAACATGTCTGCACGTTAAGAGACAAGAGTGAGACAAAGACAGTTTGGGGCCATACTAACCAGACTTTCTTTCAGCAAAACATAACAGTAGCTCACCTGGGTAGTAAACTAGTGACCCACAATGAAAAGAAAAACAAAAAACAATATTTTCAGTTACAAAGTGTTAAAACAGGGAAAAGGAGAAATTCAGTGATTATTTGTTTAGTATTCAGGAAGAGAAGCCTCACTTGCATTTTCACTGGGGAAGTGGGTTGGACCAGGGGGGCTACACTGGATGCAGATAAGAACACAGAGACTCACTTCATATTAATTTGAAATTATTCTAAATGCTTGTGAGGGCAGCCTTGCTCTCTCTCTCTCTCTCTCTCTCTCTCTCTCTCTCTGTCTCTCTCTCTCTCTCTCTCTCTCTCTACAAATATCAGAAAAAGAGAGAGAAAGAGGGGGAAATCCTAAATCCTTTCATCCTCTCTCAGCCAGACTGTTAATCAGACAGGTAGAAGTCAAGATTTGACGAGGTTTGACCCCTGTACTGCTCTGTGATGGGTGTGACCTAAAAACCATGATGATCTTTCAGAGACACAGATACGTGCTCTCTCTCTCTCTCTCACTCTCTCACTCTCTCTCTCTCTCTCTCTCTCTCTCTCTCTCTCTCTCTCTCTCATACCCACACATTTGAACTTTTACTGTCAGAACGTGCAGTGAGTTGGAACACTGACATTATAATAGTGTATACTTGAGCTGCACAATATATCAGTCGTTAACCTTATTGTAATAATGGTCTGTGCAACATTGAGAGGGAAGAGGCCTGAAATATGAAAATGTGCTAACGGCTGGAGTACACTAACCACTCAAACAGGAACACTAATGTTTAATGTCGGCAGTTGTCCTTTAATCTGTCCAACAAAACAAATCAAATGAACTAGAGTGAATGGAAAGAGAACATTCTAGATTCTTCCAATAATTAAATACGTGTATGGCACACCAACAAGACGTTAGTGTTTGTCTGTGTTTGCCTGTTCGGTGTACAAAAATGTTCAATGGCTTGTCAGATGTTTCTAGGACGTTTGTGGGGGTGTTTTGATGAATGCATGCACATGACCAGTTTGGTTCAAATGACGCAGGCCATCATGTTATCTCAGGGGTCCTCCAATGTATGTTGAGGCATTGCTAGGCATATTGCTTACAGTGCTATGTAGAAAAAGCAACTCCTGCATAGTAGTAACTGCAGTCAACTTGTGGAGTGTACAGAAGATTCATTCTCTTGAATTCTTCAGTCATTTCCATTCTTTCATCTCCCTTCTTCTCTTTTTCCCTTTCTTTTTGTCCTTCTTTTCTTATTCTCTCTCTTTTTCACCTAGTACTTTTGTACTCTCTATAGTTGTCCTTATTTCTTCCTCTCTTTCTCTCACATTTCTTTTTTTCCTCTCTTTCAATTTCTAAGTTTCGCTTTCTAACTGTTCTTCTTTCCTCTCTCATTCTGTCTGCCTTTCTTTCCTTACTCTCTCTTTGTCAACGTCTTGCTTTCCTCTCCCTCATTTCCCATTTTTCTGTCTGTCCTTCTTTCCTCGCTTTCTCTCCTTGTCCCTCATTCTTTTCTCTGTCTCCTTCCATCTCCACTCTCCCCCTCTTGTTCTCTAGTTATCTCTTTCCTCATTCTCACCATATTCTCCCTCACTTTATTATTCTCTTTCTCCCTTCACTTTCATTCTCTCTCCTTTTCCTCCTTTCTGCATTCACTATTGTTTTCCACAGTATTTCATTCTTTCTTGCTCTCCCATTTCCCTCTTTCTCTTTTCTCCTCCTCCTCATCCCTCTCTCTCTCTCTCTCTCTCTCACCGCATGTGGAGCTGAAAGGGATCTTGGAGCTGATGTGTGTGCAGTCTCTCTGCTGGGGTTCGGAGGGATTTGTAAACACTTGTGGTGTGTGAGGGCTTTAAGTGCATTACACAGCTGAGAGAGAGAGTGAGAGAGAGTCTGTGTGTGTGTGTGTGTGTGTGTGTGTGTGTGTGTGTGTGTGTGTGTGTGTGTGTGTGTGTGTGTGTTGGGGGTGGGGGGATGGGGAGGTGTGTGTGTGTGTGTGATTTTCTGTATTGCATTGCAGCAAAAAGTGTGTGAATGCAGGCGAGACATCCGTTTGGTGCTACTGGTTTGTGTTTGGGAAAGTTTAATGGTGGGTTATATGAGGGAGATACTGTCATCCATAGCCTTAGCTGCGGTAAGTCTCAGGAGGGGACTGGGCAGGAGAACGGTGCTAATAATGTGTTGCACACTAACACACTTACACATACAAGGGGAGTGTTTGAGAGGACTGTGCAAAATGCCTATGCCTGTTGGGAAAAAAGAGGCTTGTCAGACCCATTAAGCTGCACATTTCAGTTTCTCACTCTCATAACCACGTAACTTACTCAGAGTGTAACCGCTTCAAGACAGTAAAGAAAAATCAAAATTTAAACACTCTATTGCCAGTATACTCTTCAGTCTCTTTTGGGGTTTGTCATTCACCATCTTAAATGAAAACCAGTGCCAGTAAGCCTTAACTTATGCCACACAAGTCAGATCCACCACCTACCAGATGGCTACAGGCACATGTGCACTCTCTCTTTCAAGTCCTTTTTGGTAAAAACAACACCAGAACTGATCACCCGTGATTGCTTATCCCTCAAAAGAGCTTTTTAACGCTGAGAAAAACCACTGGCCTTTGACATTGATTTAATACCTACTTGTGCATTAGAAGCAGTTTATTTAGTTTTGGGAAAGCAAAAACAGTGTGGGAGACTGTTTGATCCTTTAAGAGCCTCATTAAAGCATGTTATTGGTAAGAGTTGACATTGAAAGAAAACTCATGCTCAAAAACTTTTATTTCAGGGACAAAACGATGCCTTTGGGTGAATCCTATCACAATAAAGAGGGAGTGAAAGGTTGAGGGGTTATACTATACACTCACCCGCAATCAAATAACTTGAGTACTTTCTCTAAATTCCAATAACTCCTATATTTCTACAAAATTTTGAGATTATTTGTTAGGGGAATTGCACCTAATCTTTACCTCAAGACAGTAAACTGTGTTGAACCTGAAATATATGCATCACTATGGAGTACACAATCTGATTTGTTGAAAAGTGTTCCACGTGTGTTGTTATATTAGATAAAGAATGTGTTTCTTTTATCTACTATACCTGTACCATTCAGCTGAGCAATGGCTGCTAAATATCAACTGATGTTAAATTTCATGACAATTGCTTTTCAGTGTCCATCTAAATGAAATCAACAAAATTTGTGACTGATATCATATTAAAGCTATCATAATTTCAACTTACTGAAGACAAGAATAGTGGGTTGTAGGCAAAAAAAAAAGATTATGAAAATGACAGTATTGCTTTTTTTCCTTCAATTAAAGTCATGTAAAAAAACTAACACTGGCTGCTTGGAATCTGTTCGTTAATACTTAATAATCCAGGACATATTGTGAAAAGATGGCAGCGACTTTAGAAAGGTCATAACACACATGCATATTATTCCTATAAACTGCATATGAAAATAAGCTTGTTCAATTCATTAAGCAGATACTTATGGGATCGAGAGAGACTTGGTGGGGGTTGGTACAGAACATGTACATATTTAGCAGTTCAATACTGACCAATTCCTGTGCCTGGGTTAAGATGGTTGCAGAGACTGGACATTTCTGTTACAATCAGATCATCGATGGACACAGGAACACTTTCAAAGACACTTCAATTAATGTGATTCTTTAAAAAATCGGACTGGTTATACAGAAATTTGATATCACATTTGAATTATTTATTATGCGGCAGAAGTTATGTTAACCTTTAAACAATCTACCTTCGAGAGACAAATGTACGCACTATACAGCCAGAAGTATGTACACACCCCTCCTAATCACTGAGCTTAGCTGTTTTAGCTACATCCATTGCTAGTAGGTGAATAACGTCAAGCATATAGCCAAGAATGGTTCATACTGAAGAGGTTACGGTTACTTTAAATATGACACTGTCAGAGGAAACCACCTCTGCCACAAGTCAGTTTGTCAAATTTCTGCCCTGCTAGATCTGCCCTGGTCAACTGTAAGTGCTATTATTGTGAAACAGAAGTATCTAGGAGGAACAACAGCTCAACCATGAAGTATTAGACCACACAACCTCTAACAGTGTAGCTGTAGAGTGCTGAAGTGCATAAAAATCAATCTTCTGTTGCACCACTACAGAGTTCCAAACTGCCTTTGGAAGGAATATCAGTACAAGTACAAAAGCATGCCACCTATGGACACTGTAGCAGTGAAAATGTGTTCTCTGGGGAAATTAATTGCACTTAACTATCTGGCAG
>NC_051217.1:13167500-13197500 GCF_015220715.1 Pygocentrus nattereri
CTGCTTCAGACCTGAAAAATTGCATGTTTCTATACATCCTTCCACTGCGAGACGACAACTCAGCAAAGGATGTTTAGCAGTCAAGAACAGGGACTTTGATATTCAGTATACATAAGAGTTAATGAATGGATATCTGGTTAACTGGTGCATAAAAAAAATAAAATAAAATTAAAAAAACAAAGAGCTGTAGGTTTACCTCTTCATCATGACAGCACTGATGGTACACCAAAGTTTTGTAGCAATTTTATTTATTTATTATTCAAAAACAGGCTAAAGAAATCTGTAGGTTTTTGCTGTGAATGTGAAACGTAGGATGCTTCACATGAACTAATGAGCTAAGGGCTAAAATATATACTGTCTGATGCTGTGTCTTCTACGTAATGTCTTTTCTCCGCAGTGGACAATGTTCCAACATAGCCGTTTCATAGCAATGCACTCCATGCACTGTAATATACGCTTATTAATTAATACTGGCAAATTCAATACATTTTAGACAGTATATTTCCTTCATGTTCAAATGATGAAGCATAACAAATACTCATTTAGTGACTTCATCAGTTGAACACTAGTAGTCAAATTAATGAGTACTTGATTACCCACGCAAAGTCCTAGTCAAGAAGTCATTATTGAGAAAATCAAATAGACCAAAAAAAAATCTTAGAACAATGTGTTACAGTGACACAGCCCAAAGGCAGTCAACAGTTAGCCATTAACATCAGTGAATGCATTTGAGATTACTTGGATCATGGAAAACCAACTTCTAAGACTGAACTATGGAGGCGTATCCCTGAGGCGTATGCCTGAAATTTTCTTCAAAAAATCAAAAGCAGGTGTTTTGATAAAAAAGGAATATGAAGTCAAACGGTGGGCACACTAAACATTAACCAGTGATATTATATTTAGCTGTTAAAGCTTCTGTGCACTGTTTCCTGCTGACCCCGAAAAACGAATGAAATGAACTTGTACTTAATAACCATTTTGACTTCAGATTAAAGGAAGGGTGTTCTCTAACTTTTGCACAGGACTGCATAGGCACCATGTGTTTACATCTCAACAAAGGGAGCAACATACTGCTGCCACTGTGTTGCCACTGTAATTCAATAAAGCAACATTGTTGGAATGAATAAACACAGGAGCTTCACAAGCTGAGAAATAACTCATGTTAATGTCTTCTCACTCTCTTATGCCACCTTTTGAGCTTCGGGCCCTTCTCAATTCTCCACAGACTAAGGTGTTGAACTGTATTCTCTGCAGTATGATGCACTATTCACATGGGTATTGATTTAAATCTTCTCTTGTAGAAATATACTAGATAATAAAAAGACTTGTTCTGCTGTGGCTCAGATGTATTTGGCTAAAAATGATTCTGAATTTGTTTGGGAAGAAACAGAAAAAAGGCAAAAGTGAATGCAATTAATTATGTAACAAACTATACAATTATATAATTACATTATAATAGCAAAGCAGCATCAATAATGATACATATGTGGTTACTGTATAATCATCACTTACGCCTTTACTTCTGTTCAGTGTTTTAACTATACAAATCATAAAGTGGGGCAAAAAAATGAAATAACTTGAGAAATATACAAAAAAACGCACACGCAAATATCATAATATAAACTGTTGTGAAGTAAGAGGGACATTGACCATGATGTGTGGAGCCATTAAGTTTGCAGTTATTAAAAATAGATATGTTTGTACAGGAAGCATTAAACGTGGGCTGTAAGTAAGGTGCACTTAGGCCTATGGCCTGTGGACACAGCCCATTTATGTGCACTGATAGGCCGTACTTCATATGCCTGGCTGTGCTAGTATATTGGATGTACTGAGGTAATCCTATGACTTCAGTCTAAGCAGAAAACCCAAGCAAACTTAACAGCAGGGATGTTACAGTCCCTTTACTGTCTCTGTTTGTCTCTCTCTATCTCATGTTGTGCTCTGTGCTCTCCACCTGGCTTGCAAGTCCAACACAACAGATGGTGCTAAATTCAATAACAATGTTAGTTCACATCAGACGTAATGGCACCAAACAAGCGACACATTTTAAATCACAGAGCATGTTAAAGAACACAGCGCTGAGGCTCATTTAAGATTTATAAACTGCTGTGTCAAAATTTGCACATGAAAAAGTCCAGTGTACACTGTTATAAACAAAGGTGCCTAAATGTTTCTTGGCTTGGACCTCTGGTTGTAGGAATATATATATATGCACAATTCAATCTTCGTGTCTGGCGTCAAACCACTTCAAATAATTATGAAAGATGTTTTCATCTTAGCAATGAAATTATTTAACAAATATGAAAAGTGGGTGGAATTTGTCTTTAAAATACCTTCCACTGAAAAGTTCTTTAGGGAACCAAAAGTGGTTCCTCTGTGGCATTGCTCCAAAGAACTCATTATAGCTGATAAGCATAAGTCACTTGGGCCTATATCCTTTGCAAAAGGTCATAAGGTCACATTTCTACATAAACAAGGTCACAAAAGCGAACTATGCATTCAGATGATCTGAACTAATATTAGAGCAATTCTGAAAAGCTGTAAAAGGTATGTATACACATTCATTTATTTCATTAACACACTGCACACCACTATAGTGCACTGTTTTGGCCTTTGAAAGTCATGCCTTACCTTAAGACCTTTGATGAGATCTGTACCGGCAGCATTCTCAGGTGTAATGACATCATCGAAGCTAAAGTGTACTAGCAGACAGAGAAAAGCAGCAGACAGAGTGCTGGCGTTTTTCTCTGTCTGTGTAAGAGTTTGAAATGAATATGAGTTGGGCAAAAAGCAGACCGACCAGGCGAAACTCAAGCAGAGCACTTTCCTGCCAACCCGGCTCGTTCATCAAGCTAACGAGGAGGGCGAGTTTTGTGTTTGAAGGTGAAGTGAGGGGGAGGAGAGAGGTGTGCCACTGAAGCCCTGTAAGCACTGCACTCTACTTTAGAACAGATTCACACATGGCAACTTAACACAGCTAATACACTGTCCAAACTCAATAAAGTCCTTAAAAACATTTTCAGATTGATGGAAACTGCTTCAGTGGCTAGAAGACATTGAATTGTGGTATGTTGTGATTGTTATGGCTGCAATCATGTTATGGCTAATAAGATCTTAAAGCAATAGTCTGGTGAAAAACCGACTTGAGACAATTTACCTTTAACTCAAATAAAGGCATGTTTGGTGTCTGAAGTTTGCATCTTTTGTTTTGCACTGAAACTATGAGGCTAGTGCAGCTAATAGGTAATAGAACCCGACATCCCATCATATACATACCTCTATCCATGCAATGTTTATGGATAACTATGTCAGAGTTTCAGAGATTACTAAAATTAGAAATCAATATGTTATGTCATGTATGTTATGTAGTCTGTAGTACAACAGAGCCTCCTTCAGCCTCATTAGTTTGACAGAATTCACCATTTTTTGTTCATTCATGTTCTCTCAGCGTTATGTAAATCTGTCATATGACCATTATGAAAAAATGAATAAAGCCACTGATTTCCAAGTAAATGTATGTAGCTTTTTATTTTATAAAAGACTTTGATGAAGTATGTAAACATTTAAAAAATTTCAAAGGGTATTGGTCACAACTCCCCACCTATGCAATCCTTGCATGGAAAGCTAAAAACAGCCCATATTACTCTTTTTTGTGATGCCATAGAAAGAAATCCATATTATATATATATATATATATATATATATATATACACACACACACACACACATTCACCTGTTCAGCATACAGATGTAGCACTGCCCTTTCAGGTTAATTAGGCTTAATACAGGGCAGCCATGTACAACAGATATCATTTACATCTATCTATGTTAAAAGCAGAGCCTTAGTTTATTCTAAGAGATAAAGACAAGTAGAAACTGATCTCATGTGGACAAAATAAAGTTAAAGCACAATACAGGGCACAGCCACACAGCTGTTAAAGCAACATTTCAAAACACATTTCAGGGCACTAAAAATACAAGACACATGTAGGATATGGGGCCTTTAATGTTAGCTATTTGGCTTACTTCTACAGTAGCTAATGAATGATAAAATAAAATGCCAACAAAAATCAAAGAGCCCACCCTTAAAGATCCAACTCAGAGTAGTTAAAGATTTTTAGAAGTGCCTTCCACCTTCAAGGTACATGATCAGAAGGGGTTTTCCAAGTCTTTACATTGGAAAATCTCACTGTCCAGACTAACATGGCAGTACAATAGGACGTGAGTAGGCAGTTAGCGCTGGTTATTTTTTACTTATTGTTTTTGACGTGTGTGATTATTTAGGCTTGAAATTTTCACACCAAATGTTGGAAATGAGCTTTTATTACATTAGCTACATTAGCCTCACAGCTCCACTCAAGAAGCAAGCTTTTTTGCTGGTCGACTATGAGTGAGGTAAAGAGAAAATCATGCTAATTAGAATTTAGAATTTTTTAAACTATTCCTTCAATCCACGTCTGCAGGTCTGAAGCGGCAGGTTTGGTCCTAAAAAAGAGCGACTGTCTATTGGACCAGGTGGTGAAAGCTGATTCCACTTTACTAATTGTGGACTAACCCCAGTTACCCTTCAGGAAGCAGGAAGGAGAGCGAGAGAGCGAGAGAGCGAGAGAGAGAAATAGCCCGGGTGAGAGCTGTTGGAGAGTGCTCTTTAATGACCTAGCACTTAGCATTTAGCATTTGGCAGGGAACAGTCAAAACACTAGAAAAAGTGTGCGGTAATGACCCAAACAAAAGACAGTGCTTTGTGCTGTTGGAGCTAGACTGTTTCAAAGAACAACAGAGCCTCTCTGTTCGTCCCCCCTCCAGTTAAATAGCTCATAAGAGGAGCTACTTTAGCGCAGGCTAAGTTTAATTAGACACACAGAATAATACTAACAAGCAAATGGCGGAGGTGGTGAGGCAGGGAGAGCGGGGCTGACTGCAGGCCGTGCCGGAGGAGCCGGAGATGGAGCTTCTCCTTGAATATATCTCACTAAATACTGCTGATCAGCAACTCTAGCTGTGCCAAAACACGGCTGCGTGCGAGGATAGAAAGTTTTTTTTCTTTTAACTTTTTAAAGTGATACCTCCGGACGCATAAAAAGAGAAGAGGAACAAACTGTCTCTTTGCTACGTGTGTTGTGTATGTGACGTGTCTTAGGGCTTATATGTTATGGAAAATGACAGTGAAGTGTGACTGTGGACAGAAAATCACCTACGGTAAACATCACGCAACGTCAGCCAATTAACAAACATTTATGCCAAAACAGACAAACACACATGCACACGCGCACACACAGACACATGCACACTCCTCTGTGCTGTTTCTGCTGAGTCTGATCTTTTCGGACGAAAGAGAAGAACCACGCTGAGATCCCTGCAACATGAAAATAATTAGCAAAGTGGAATTAATCCCACACGCTGTAGGCTAAATCCAGCACTGTTTAAGAGAGCGCTCGTTTACAGAAAACTTCACTATATTGCCCTCACAACCTCAGAGATACAACCGATATAGTTATTGTGGACCACTCCACTCACAAAGGCAGGACAAAATAAGAATTCTTTGTGCTTTAAGAGATTTGAATAAAAAAAATATTATTTTGATAATTATATTAATAAATTAATTAAAAAAAATTTTTTAAAGGAATGATTAATGCTGGCCTGGTGTTTCATACACACATACACTTTCTAAGCTGCTTATCCGTCTGGCCCCCTGGGGGGGGTGGGTGTACGAGGAGTTCTGGTCTGGAGCCTAGGAGCTTCATATATATATATATATATATATATATATATATGGGGATGGCTTTTTTTTATTTTTCTTAAATACACACTTAAGGTGGGAAATATGATGCAGCGTTCAACACCAGCAATTGACTGAAAGCCTGAGGCAAGTAAAACGTGACGTCAAGACAACAGCACAAAAATCTCTTGGCCAGCTGGGCAAGTTCATGTGTGGGTGAGGGGAAGCAATGTGTTAACAGAACAATGCAACTGAGGCCAAACTCACTTC
This sequence comes from Pygocentrus nattereri, assembly GCF_015220715.1. Classification (NCBI taxonomy): domain Eukaryota; kingdom Metazoa; phylum Chordata; class Actinopteri; order Characiformes; family Serrasalmidae; genus Pygocentrus; species Pygocentrus nattereri. The sequence continues at coordinate 13,173,490 of NC_051217.1, forward strand.
ACTTGAATAATTAACCCTTCAAGAGATGAACAGATGACCAATCTACAACACAGTTGTCATTATTTTATTATTCACCATTATTTTCCTCTCTAAATTTGTAACAGTATAGATCTATGCATTTTATTCTTTGCATTTCTATGTTTCATTCTTTTATCATCTTATGCTACTGCAATTGCTGAAAGAATACTAATATTATACAAAAGGGTGAGCAATTAGTGCATAGTGTGTTAACAGAACAATGCAACTGAGGCCAAATTCAATACACTTGAATGTTTAACCCTTCACCATGCAAAAATGATATCTTTTGGCATGTCCAGTCAAAACAAAACATTTGTTGATGAACAATGTCGGAGTGGGATGTGTAGGAAAATGTCGCAGATGTGCAAATATGAAGCAAGGCCGCAGCTTCTTTCCCTCATGGAAAACACATGGGCTGGTTTTGGCCTCCCTGTACCAGATGCGTTCTGTAAAGTTTCTAGGAAAAACCTAACATTGTAGATAACAGCTGTTCTTTTTTTATCTGACATGCAACTTTTACACAGTCACTCAGTGTCACTATAAGTCTTTCACATTGTGTGTATATCAGCGAAAAAGGCATCTGGAAGGTAATACATGCTGCTCGATGCATGCAAAAGGATTAATGATAATTCATTTGAACTTACTTATAATAAAATAGTAATACAAATTCCTACCAACTCAGTGGTAGGAATTTGAGCAGTTTTGGATGGAAAGCCAATGAACACATTCAGGGCTATGGAGGAGCTGCAGCACAGAACTGCTGTTATGAAACCTTTGTTATTTAACCTTTGCTTATCCATAGCAAAAATAAAATAACTTTAACTAAATATATATATATTTATTTTGTGTGTGTGTGTGTGTGTGCGCGTGTGCGCATACATGTGTTGTCATTGTGATAAACTATGTCACGGTATGCTTTTTTGAATAAGCACTGGGCATCACTGGGCACTGGCCACTGCTTGATTGTAGAGAAAGCATATCTAAATGAAACTAATTTTAAATCAGAAGCAGAAACCACACCGCTTCTCCACCGGAGCTGCTTGCAGCTCTCTTCTGTTCATCAGTGTAGCTTTTTACACAGGTCAGGTAAAGCACAAAGTTCAGCCATGAAGCGACAGACGAACAATGATGGAAGCAACACGTGATCCATATCTTACTTTTGACTAGTTAGTTTTTGGTAATACAACCATGATTGTTATGCTGAAAGAAATAGTGACCAGACTACAGATCTGGGTCTAGCCTTCTAAGTCTACTGACAAAAGGTATCAGAACTAATGTGAATATAACAAAGCTCTTAATGATATGTACTGGTGTTCACACTGAAGGCAAGAGATGAATGGATGACCTATCTAGAACACAGCTGTTATCATTATTTTATTATTCACCATTATTTTCCTCTCTACATTTGTAACAGTATAGACCTACGCATTTCATTCTTTTATCATGGTATGCTACTTCAATTGTTGGAAGAATATTATACAAAAGTGGGCTAAAACGTTTAAGGACTTAAGGCAAATACTACCTCTACTAAACAACTAAATATAACTGTAAAAAGACATATTACACGAATTACAGTAAATATGTAAACAACAACAGTACGTAAAGGAAGCAACGGAATAAACCACACAGTCTGTTATTTACAAATCTCAGAAAAACAAAAATTCAATGAAAAATCTCCAAAATGGTAACTTTAAAAAAAGAACACAAACATGTAAATTTCAACGTAACAACATTTTACACTGAGCACTTTTGGGGAATTTCTACTGGCCTGTTCAATGTGAAATGTTCACACAATGTAAATGGCAGCTACTGTTTTTAAATGTAGAAAAATAACAAGGAAAATTGGGGAAAAAAGAAAGATTTTTTTGTGTGTGGGAGAGCAATGCTGTAATGAATTGTGCAAACGTCTTCAAGTATCATGGTGTTATATTTTTGGCACACTGTCTACTTTCAAAACACACACTGGCACGTAAGCCACTAAGCTGAGGCAGCAGCTCTCACTAAAGGAGCAAGTGAGCGGCTCACCTCACACAGCCCAGCAGAGCACAGCCAGAAAGCTGAACTTGATTCATGAAGTAGATGCTGTTCTGCACTGGCTCTACATGGATATCTATATTTTTAACCTTAAAGCCCAACCACAGTGTCTTCACCCTGCACTGCTATATATAGACCGTGTGCCTCCATCTCCAGTTTCCTTCGCCAGGAGCAGGTGGAGGATGGAGGATGGGATGAGGGGAGAGAGCGAGACTCTTAGGCCGTCTGGGTCAGCCTGTCCTGGGATTGACAGAACACAGCTCCATAACCAGCCAGGTGCTTTTTCCTAGCCATCCACAAACACTCATCACTGACCCTCATTACTGTGTTGTGGACGAGGCAGCTCAGACAGATTGACTGCAGTAATTCAGGCACTAAATTCAGCAGCACATACAGATTGTTTTTATGTATATAGTGCAATGTACATAATATGACCACTGAAACATATCCTCAGGCCACAATCCTCCTAAATAAGGACCCTACTGGTCAAAAGTTTAGAAACACCTGACTGTATGCTTCTGCCCTGCGATGGACTGGCAACCTGTCCAGGGTGCTTCCTGCCTTCTGCGTACTGGGATAGGTTCCAGCATCCCACACAACCCAGGAGGGTAAGCGGCTTAGATAATGTGTGTGTGTGTGTGTGTGTGTGTGTGAGAGAGAGAGATAGAGAGAGAGAGAGAGAGAGAGAGAGATAGATAGAGAGTGAGATAGAGAGAGAGAGAGAGAGATGCATTTCTTTTTTCTTTAAGACATGATCTGCACGTCTTACAAAGCTGTTTCTAAGCCAAATATAACAAACCTTTCTTATAGGAGATGACTAAAATTTTGATTTGGATAATGAATAAATGGAGCCACAATCATTATATCATCCTAAGTTTTATGTGATTCTAAATGCTATACAATGGAACATCATTGTTTAATGCATTACAGTCAGTAAATTGTGCAGTGATGAAAAATTGGATAGAAGGCCAATATTTAGTTTTATAAATAGCTTTATATATGGTTTATATTTGGTTTTATATATCGTTTTAATTTAGTTTCATATATTTTTTGGAGCATTGCGATGAAAGAGGCCAGGGTCTAACCTGTCCTATTTGAAGTTCATTTTGTAGTTTTATAAATAGTTTACATTTAGTTTCATATACTCTTGTTGTGTTGTGATGAAAAAAGGGTCCAAAAGCCCTATATTAGACAGAAGGCCAATGTTTAGTTTTGTAATAGTTCAGATGTACTTTATATGTAGTTTCATATATAGTTTTATTATATTGTGATCAAGGAGACTATATAGCTCTCTCTCTATATATACAGATTAAATAGACTAGAGCAGTTTCATATGAATTATTGTATATTTTTGATGTATTCATTAGTTTTCTAAAATAATAACCCTTAAAACTGTGAACAAAGCAATAAAGAATTCTCAGGTTTTTCTCAGACATGTTAAAAGGTTAGACATATGCACATTTGAAATGTTTTAATATTTTTATATGTCAAAACTGACCTAATCAGCTGGATATTTTTTTGCACCCAATCTTCAGGAGATGTCAACAAATCTGGAGGTCATCAACAGTGGTGCATATCATCAGGCGATGACTGGGCTTTAACATATGCATTGAGAACTGGGCACTGGCCATTTACCAGAAATAAGGATTCTGAATATACAAATTATTCTGAAATTAAAATTCTAAGCATTTATGAGAGTCAGAAGCCACAAGGGTCATGCTCTAGTAGTTGTTTGGTTGTTTGTTTCCCTGTTTATTCATTTTGTTTTGCAGCAGGACTGTTAAAGAATGCAGAAGTGGTGGAGGTGTAGGGGCAGTTGTGTTCTCGGGATAATTTGAGGCTGTGACTGTATCAGCGAGTTTGCCCAACAAAGGAGAAAAAAAGTCTCAACTGCCAGTCACGCTTCACCCTCTTCTCTCTCTTTTCTCACCAGTGTCATTTCCATAACAGCCCAGTGTGTGTGTGGGTGTGTGTGTCTGTTTGTGTGTCTGTTTGTGTGTGTGTGTGTTTAAGCATGTGCTAAACCTCTGCCCACCCCCACCCCTCACACTGTCCTCCCAGGGATTCTGCAGCTTTGTCCTGCCTCAGCACTTTCTCTGCCCTTCTGTCCACCTCCAGCCTCCGGAGTCTGAGCTACAGCCACGCGCAGGACAGGAGGCAGGGGGCAGCTCTGGGGCAGCACGGGCCTCCTACGCACATACAAATATGTATGTGTGTATATGTATTAGGGATGCGATGATACCAATGTTGTGCTCACTTTCTCATTCTCACACTCGTACTTGTAAAAATGCAGTGACATCAATGTCTGATACCACCGGATACTATGTGGTTGAAGCCTAGCGCACACTGCAGCACTAATGAACAAATGACTCAAGACTCTGAGAACCTGTTTGATGACGCTGCCGCCATCGGAAATCACTGTCCACTTGAAACATTTTGTCTTGGCATAATCCTGCCAGGCACAAACTGTGCGATTTGAACTCCTTTGTAAACACACACAAACACTAGCACGAACACTTGCCAGATATGGGTTGACAAAAGTAGGCTAACAAAACAGGCAAAAATAAAAAATAAAATTTGTGAAACAAAGTCTGTATATCGTTGCTGTCGGAAGAAAACCTTGTAAAAAATTGAAAGTATCTGTTACTCTTTATATTGTTTGCAAATTTGATGATGAATGGCCTAAAACAAATTACCCAAAATGACATGGGAAAAATTCTGGTTCCATTGAACGTAAGTATGTATTTTCCTTCTCTTGTAAAGTTACTATTTTGGTGATACAAGTTTTTCTTCCGACAGCAGCGATATGCTGACGTTACTCTGTTTGACTGAATAGAATTATGAGGTATGAACTTTAATACTGTGAACTTTTTTTGTCTTTGTAAAAGTAGACTGTAGAGAGACCATATTTTCTTACTCATGGACACAGTGCACAGTGTTTGATCAGTACTCGTAGTGCAGCATGTTCTCTTGAATGGAACAGCTTTACTGGAAATTGTCCATAGACAGAGCTGTCTGTAAAGGCTGTTTTACAGGTGGCACATCAATTGGACTGAGCATTTCCACACAGTGTGACTATATAAATCATAGGCCTTTTTTGTACCCCATGGTCTATTCAAACATACAGCACAAGAACAAGCTTGAGAAGACATTGAACTACAGCTAAATAGTGAATCTAAAGTTATATATATATATATATATATATATATATATATATATACATAGTGAATTTGCTCATTGGAGATGCCATGTCCATCCATAGCATTGGCCTCTCCTCTAGTCCCTCAGTGACACTGGCCAATGAAGGCATCTGCTACCTGACCCATCTGGACTTCTTCTGTAAGTACGTTGAGCTGTCTACTGACACAGTTAAAAATGTGGTGGCTGGCTTGGCAATTTTTAGGAGGAAGCCCATGCCAACCTAGCTCAGTAGTATCTGTGATAGTGGGAGATAGTGGTCTTGACTAAATTTCAAGAGAAAAAAAAAAATATTTTCATCAAGTTTACTTTTCAAAATGCATATTAGCCAACTTGTCAATTGTTCACATTGCGTTAAGGGGAGCTGGTCTTTTTAAAGGGTGTCGGAAAATAAAACCAACTAACAAAAATGTTCTTCATTCTGCGAGCACACACACACACACACACACACACACACACACACACACACACACACACACACACACACACACACACACACACACACAAGCCAGGTATTTACAATATACAAATGCTAGATACAGAGATTAGAGTTTGTTTATATTTGTTACCTGCATGTGTCTTTGTTGTTACATACTACAATAACCTACATCATTATAATGTCCACCTGAAACATTACTTCATCTCTGTCCACCGACCATTTATACAACCGGTAGTGACGTAATAACTAATTATTTAGGGCAGAGAGGATCAAACACAAACCATAACTATGAAGAAATTGGTGTGTGAAGCTGTCTATGCTGCAGCCGGAGGTGCTAAACGTGAATGATAGCCATAATCACAGTGGGATGCCGTGGCTGTCCAGGCTGTGACAGAACGTGGTGAGGGCGCACTCTGGACGCTCTCTCAGGCAAGGACAGCCAGGCCGCACCTCTGCCTCTCCATCATCCAGGTGACACAAGGCCTACGTGGGTCGACTGCTCATGGCGCGCCCCCTCGCCCTCATATGCATGGATTTGCATAAGACAAAGACAAAAAGCCTTAAGTAAACCTACAGAGGCCACGCTGGCATCAGGTCTGGTATGAGGACTTTCTGAGGGCCGGTAAAGGAACAGAACTAGGAGTGTAAAAGGCATCAGTCTGAAGGTAGAGGCGTAAAGTGTAGTCAATTATATAATACTTTAAAAAATACAATAAAGTAATAACCACAAATACAATTGAATTTATCCAGACCAATATATGTATTTGGTGTATATTTAAGAAATGTACCAGTATGTGTGATATTCCATGATGAATTAAATTGTTGAAATCAGTGATTAACACATGCTACTTCTAACTAGCTTAGAGCAATGGTGAGAGAGGGCAGTAGGAAAGCATATTTACAACACTGAGTAAGACATCTGTCCTCATATTTTCCCACTCATCCATTCTGTCCGTACATTCAGCGATGCTTGTTTATGCCCCCTGTCTCCTCAGTGGCCACTGGAGGCCAGCTAATTCACGGTATCACTCGGTGACTGATGGAATGACAGCACTTAAAACACTTCATCGAAAGCTGATTTGTCCCTGTCTCCTCTGATGGCTCTGTCCCCCTTTCCTGCAGCAGAGCTAAAGCGAGGCTGGAAAGCAGCCAGCCCCTGATCTTATGCTCCACTTAAAGACAATGGGGACAAGAACACAGCTATAGGAAGGGCAGCAGCACGTTAGCATCTCATCTTCATAATCCAAAAGAGGAGAGAGAGTGATACAAAGCACTAAGCATGCAGCTAATGGACATTAGCTTTGTGGTGCAGCTCACTGCGTCCTGATAAAGTAAGATTTAGACAGAGAACTTTTAATATCCAGAGGTGCAATACATGCAGTATCCTGAAGTCTGAAAGTGGCCCGCGACACGTTTTTTTAAATTGCAGGTTAAAAGGTTAAATTGCAGAATGGCAATTGTAATTTGAGGGTATATTAGGTGAGCCACAGAGTTCCTAAAGCTGCACTATGTGAGATTTGGGGATTTGGACCTCTGTGGTGGGAATGTGTAACTGCAGACAGCGTGTAGAAGAACATTTTGTAATGTCAGTTGTGTCTTGGACCCCCACGAGGGGATGAACCTGATGTTTGTGAGTGAATTGGAAGAGCATTAAAAGAGAACAGCAAAATGTGAATTCACTATTATTATCATCTTCTCATTAGTATTGTGCTGATTTTGCATTTGAGGCCTAAAGATCAAGCTTATTACTCAACATCTCTGATGATTTTATTATATTTCAGTTTTTACACTCACAGCAGTGCAAGCACATCATATTTTAGTGCTTTTTCCCTCCTGAATCAATAATTCTTTTTCTTTCAAATTAAAAAAATACTTATGACATTGCGCTCATCAGTAGTTCCAATTTGTTTCCTTTTTTTATTATTTGAAATACACTGCCAGCTTAGAAAAGTGTTAATAAGAGTAAATTAGCCATAATGAGCCTAATAGTGTGATCTCAGTGGGTTCACTGCAAGGTGCGAACCACTGTTCTATCGGCTAGGAACTCAGAGGTCAGTTTACAGTAAAAGCCTGTAGAGTTTTGGGACCCGAGTGATTGAAATGAAGAAAGCATAGAGAAAAATAAACTGCTCATGATTCAAAGCATAACACTTCATCTATGAAACATGCTGTTAAAAGCATATCTGGCTACTAGTGGATCTCCTCATCTTTACTGATGATGGAACTGCAGCAGCATGACAAATTCTGAAGGACAAAAACATCTTAGCTGGGAAGATATTCAGTTTTTCAAGGCCCATCAGTCATCAAATACAACCAAATTATATTAATCTGTCCTTTTATTTTGGTCTATTTAAAAAAGGGAGCTCTGTATAAAAAGGCCTGAGATTCCTACTTTGTTCATCCAGTATAAATGTAAATGACATTACATGACATTAAATGACATTACACACTTTAACCTCACAGTCATTGTTTCAATTAAAACTTAATGTGCAGGAGTAGAAAACAAATGATGTCACTGCGTGACTGCTTACTCATTGCACTGTGTGTGTGTGTATCCCTCTATCCATTCCATATGTGCCGTAGGGTTCGATACACACAGTGTGCAGCAGAAACACTTTGCCTTGACTTTGTTACAGCATTCACACACGTATAGAATCAATCATGCTCGGTTAGAGCTCTGCGAACATGGCTGGCTCTGGTCACTAAAAGCCCTTTTATGCTTCAACAATATTACCCCTAACAACCTCAATCCCTCACTGAGGAGAAGACTCGGATCTGGGGCTGCTGAAGCACGAATGGGATTTGGCAAGTACTCTGAGTGAGATGTCATTGGTGAGGCCCCACAAAAGCAACGTGCCGGGCCCTGAGAAAGATGGATTCTCACCCCGCCGCTACGAGGCTTTCGAAAATCCATCACCTCCACCCTGAGAGGTCGGCCTGTGGGAAGGTGATTTTACACTACCGACTGTTAGTCAGGTGCGGAGTATGAAAAATGAAACGTTTCATACCAGACTTAGAAAGCCTCTAACTCACTGTGAGAGGTAGATTCACCACTATTGGCTTGTATCGTTACAATACACTTAACAAGAAGCTTTACATACAGAATTATTTTTAAAGTAAGCCATTTTGTCACCAAATAATACCTTGCAAGGGTAAAATATAACCACCCAAAAAATAATAATTAAAAAACAATAATAATACATTTCAGTATGTATTATTTTTATTATTACTTATTATTTTTATATTATGAAAATTATTACTGTCACTTTCATTCTATATATTTATTAAAAACATCATAATAATAATGTTCCTATTTTGTAGCATTTTGAATAGTGAATATATTGGCATGTGTCTAGGTCCTCATCATATGTGACAATATTGACATGACAAGTGTTTCATCATGCTCATTACATGATCTCTGAGTGGACACATTTGGGGAGAGGGAGAGGGAGAGAGAGAGAGAGAGACAGAGAGAGAGAGAGAGAGAGAGAGAGAGAGAGACAGAGAGAGAGAGAGAGAGAGAGAGAGATGTACCTTACTCTTCAAGGCCCGGGGCAGGGTGAGGTCACAGCTCACAGTCACAGGTGCAGGAACTTTCTGGAAGACCTGGTGCAGGAGACACATATAAAACAGTGAGAAACACAGATATTAACTTAGAAAACCTTCACAGCTTAAAAAAGCTGTGAATACTGAGAAAAGCACTGGTAAAATGTGTGCATGTAAGCAGCAAGAAAACTCCTGGCAGCCTCTCCTCCCCTCCTTGTGCTCACGACCACTGCTTTTGTTAAAGGTGATACAATCAAAAATGTACAAGCTGGAAGTCATTCATACTTTATTCATCTTATCAATATGCATTTGAGCTCAGAGCAGAATCTGCATAAAGCATTTACATTCCTCTGAAGTGTGAGTGTGTGTGTGTGTGTGTGTGTGTGTGTGTGTGTGTGTGTGTGTGTGTGTGTGTGTGTGTGTGTGTGTGCGTGTGTGTGTGCGTGTTTGCACATGCATATATGAGTTAAGGATGCTAAGAGAGAACATTAAACTAATACATACAATATTGTCCAAAAGTCAAAAAACCACCATTTATTTATTAATTTATTCATTAAAGGCCATTAAGTACAGCTTATCATTTTTCAGGAGATATTTCTGAGGACTGCAGGGATAGGATATTAGATAATTATATGTGTTTTATATAAGACATTTCACACGTCTAAGAAAGGGTGAAGTCAAAGGAAAATAAGTGAGAAAAAAAAAACAAGCATGTCCAAAAAGAGCCCAAAAAGATTAAAAGATACACGATGTAAATATTTATGTCTACAGATATATAATCACATACAAAAAGGGTCTTCGAACAATGAAATGAAAGAGATAAGCTGCTGGCATGCTCAAAACAACGGATTGGCCACCCTCAGCAACAGTGAATGTGTTTGGAATTACTTGGATTATAAAAAAGCAGAAAATGCAACCAACTTCTAAGACTGAACTTTGCAGGTATGGAAAAAGAGTATATTTTTTTGTTTGTTTTTTTTTTTTTTTGAAAATAAGCAGGTCTCTAAAAACAGGACGGAAGCTCTTATAAAAGCAAAGGATGGAAACACTAAATACTGAAAACACTCATATTATTTTTATTTATTCTGTTTGTTTTTTTCATATGCAAAAATTTTCAAAATAAATAAATTGTATTTTATGACTGTTTTGACTGGAAAGTACATAAATTGAATTTGCACAGTAATGAACATGTAATAACATTTTCATACTCACATCAAAGATGCAATTTCACATTCCACACCATAAAACACACCAATGTCTTGTTCCTTCTCGCTTTCAAAGACATACACACAAGATACCCCCCACCCTGGCCTAAAAAATATATATATATATATATATATATATATATATATATATATATATATATATATACACACACTATCTAGTGTGCATTAAGAGAGGAAATTAAAAGAAATAAAGGATGGCCTCTAATATATATATATATATATATATATATATATATATATACGTATGTGTGTATGTATGTATGTAGAGAGAGAGAGAGAGAGACAGGTAGACAGTTTAACAGTCAGATATATAGATAAATAGTTCACAATACCTGTATGAAATATTGTGATAGGTAAACTTGCAGCTACTCTGACTTAGTTGCCACCTAATAAATAAATAAATAAATAAATAAATAAATAAATGGGGGCAAAATTAAACAGACACATTAAACACATTCACACTGTGATATATAGATACTACAGAACTGTGCATTTAGCCGTCATGACTTAGGCCTCCCTCTTAATGAATAAATAAATAAATAAACTCAACTGACATTATAATTACTTACATTAATTGATTCTAAATGAACGCTGGCACTGTGGTGAACTATTGTTAATACAGCACTCACTTCTCTCGACTCTTTGTTGAGCGATCTAGCCCGGTCTCCAGAGTGCGGATCAGCTGGGAATGAGTATTAGATTCATACAAGTCACTGTGGCTTCACTTTGGGTACATTTGCAGCCATATAAAATTACCCCTGAGTGTATTGTACACCTCATTATCAGCATAACCCCAAGCCAGGCAGCTCTCAAGGACAATGGCCCTAATGAGAGAGGAGTGGATCTGATCTAAAATATCTACTTAAAGCATTCGTTTAGACTCTTCTGCCAGGCGGCAGGCAGACAGAGAGAAGGGGAGAAGCAGCTCCAGATAAAACAAGCACGTCTTAATTGATGTAATATTCACACGGCTTCGCAAGGGGGGAAAGAGATGCAATCAACAAAACACTCCCACTATAATAAACATCATTTAACATGTGCTTCCACAAACATTACACGCACGTTTAGCATATATTTACAGCTGCTCGAGAACATTCCGACATGAACTTTACGTAAAACTTACAAACTGTGGCAAGAGCAACGAAAATCATGTCTTCTCTGTCGGAGCAACATGAAAGAAAATCTTAAAAGAGCAGGAGTTAAACTTATTACAGATTATGCCATCACACATTCAACACTTAACACACCACGCAATGTTCTCGCTCTCACATTCTTACTGCTATTAATGATGCAGTTCATGTATACAGTAGAATGAAATGCTATGAGCTAGATACTAAATGTTTATTTCAATAGTCATTTGAGACACTAAAATGTAATTAACTGACAAATAATATGCTCTAATTATGTGTTTAAAGTCATTTGTTACTTGTTAATTCTTTTCACTTCATTTTAGCTGCTTCTTTTACATTTTTGTAGTGTAGCAGTATTATAATACAATATGTTTTATTCATGTATCTAGCCAACATTGACAGTAAAAAAGAGTTTAAATATACACTTGACCCATGTAATCAGCTCATTAACAAGCCCAGTTTAAGTGAGTGTGTTATAGCAGAGAACCTCTGAAATGCGTAGGGCAGTGGGGTACTCTAGAACCAGGAGTTTTCTGGAACTTTTAGGGTACAATTTCTATTTATCTGACATAAATAAATCTAAACGCAAGTGCATAAAACCATTTATCCTGGACTTAAGTCTGTTTTGGGGTTCCATGGCCGGCACACGTGATTTAATTTAACCAAGTACTGTTTAATCAAACTAGGTATTGGACAATAACAGCAACTACCATGGTAGCTGCAATATAGGGCTTCATCAAGAAGAGGTTTGGAAATGGTTAAACAGACACTTTTACACACACACACACTGAGGGAAAAAAGAGAGACAGGGAGGTGTTCCACATACACATACACATACACCCCTACACCCACACACCACTCATCTCTGCTGTGTCCAGGCATTCTTGGAAAACCCCTGTGTCATGACACATGCAGTTTCAGTGTGTGTGCATCTTTTTCCAGAAGTTCTTTCGCTCATAACCCAGTACCAGTAATTGATCATTACTGCTCACACTGTTAAACGCAAACTCGGCCAAACGGCCATCTTCTCCTTTTTACGCTTATTTCTTATTTTTACCTGTATGTGTGTGTGTCTACTGTATATGTGTGTGTGTGTGTGTGTGTGTGTGTGTGTGTGTGTGTGTGTGTGTGTGTGTGTGTGTGTGTGGAAAAGCACACTGCAGTTTGTCAGAAACACTAAAAGGCTGCCGGTGTTTGTGCAGAGGTTATAAATGGTAGCAAGGCCCTTCCAAAGCCCTGTGCAAACACAGGCTCTTTAGCCAGAGGACAGATTAGGGACACAATGTTAACGCCTCCCAACAACACCACAACTGCAGCTCAAGGCAAATACAGAGCATACAGCTACTAATGACACAATACAAAGGCATTACATTTATAAATATCACTGCTATATTGGTATGAGATCAGAAATATTGATTTTGCTTAGACTTAATCAGCACAATCACCAAATTAAATAATATTATACGGACAGATAAAAACAGAATTTCACACATTGTAAACACACATTCTTAAGTTTAATGTACATTGATGTAGCAGAGTTTCACTCTGAGTAATTCTGCACCATTTCTATTTGCTCATTTGTCATAAAACAGTTGCACAATGCAGAGGGCAGCTAGTGTTTTGTAAATGGTGCAAAAAACTATAAATTTTGTCATTATCCAAAAAACACTTGTATCTTCAAAGCAGTTACTTTACAGGAGAAGAGAAAAAATCTAAATGTTTCATGTATTTTAACTTAAAGATATTTTATTCAGAATAATCAGAACTGGTCCATTTATCATGAAATTTTCACATAATATAAAGGACTGCTGTGTTCAAATACTGGGGGGGGTGTAGAAATATGTTTCTTTTTGTTTGTTTTTAGGACAGCACAATATGAGGTTATGTTAGGGACCATATAGTGAGCTGGTCTGCACCACTTTTCGTTAGAAATATAGCATAAAAAGTCTGCTAGTAGTATAACTTCACATTATTCTGGGTGTAATTATTATGGGACTTAACTGACTAAAAGTAATAATGAATAAAATAAAATATAGCTGTATGTGTTTCAGTAAGAAGGCCAGGAAAATAGGGGCCTGTTATGAGATGTTCCTCCTGCTGTGTGCTTTCTCTGTGTATGTGTGTGCGTCTTTAGGATTGGTGCAGGAAATGAACGTGGGCTCCCTGGAGGGAACGGATCAGTGTAATGACTCTGAGAGCGCTCCTCCTGCTCCTTCACTGACCTCCGTGCATCCTCTGAAAATCACACACAAACATACAGACACACACACTCCCAGACAAACCACAAGTATTCATTCTCAGAGACAGACACAAATAATGCAGACTTGTGCACACGTACACAAGGCCCACCCTCTCTCTCACACATATACACACACACACACACAGAAAAGCAAACTCAGCCAAATGCTCTTATCACATAAATATGCCTGCACGCAAGCATGTATGCACAGTCCTGTTTGCCTTTAGGGTCCTCTAGAAGGGTCACTATGTCCAGCTCCCACATTAACAGGGCCCAGAGTGTGGACCAGGAGTACACAGATATAAAAATTCACCAAGCCAAAGAAATTTACAGCAAAACGTTTGTGGAATGGATAGAAATGTTTATCATATATGCATCGCAATTACAGTTAACAAACATGCTTTAGTACCAAAAATGAAATTAAACAGTCATGTTGCTTTGAGAAAGGATATACTGTGCCAGCCACAGCTGAGGAACTATAGCAAAATCTATGTTGATGCAGTTAAGTAACTGCCCTATCAAATAGACTCTGGATTTTGCATAGGCGGGTAAAAAGTTATTAATAGTGGCTATTTGTGAAAATTCACCTCGTCTGGTGTTTTTTTTTTTTTTTTTTTTAAGGAGAAAAAAAAATAAATAAATAATAAGGCAAGTGACCACAAGTGTCAATATCTAACCTTGTCTGTGCCATGATAAAAAAATAAATAAATAAATAAAAATAAATTAATTAATAAATATATTAGCAGGTAAATCTGTGTGAACCTTGTTTTGATACAACTGCTCCGTACCCAGCCGATGCTCCTATATAGTGATATCTGAGGGCAAGGTCATTTGCTACGACTGGTTAATTCAGAAACATTACTAACACGTCTCTCATGTTCAAACATTACGTTTCGCAATAGCAAATCAAAGCAGCATCTGAAGCCTTAAATGATCCACTGAAGCGCAAAGCCGTGATAACCATAAGAGCCAAAGGTCATACACGCACTTTCAGCAGCACTGCATCATCACCGCCAAAATGCTTTAACATGAATCACTACAGCTGCCTCATACCGAAATGTTTCAAATCAGATCAATAAATATCACAACTCCACTGTTCTACATGGATACGGAGAGTGGAAAAGTCTGGGTTCACTTTTTCATGCAGAAGAAACAGATGAGTTGAGTAGTTTCATTTGCGAAAGCGAGAGAGAGAGAGAGAGAGAGAGAGAGAGAGAGAGAATATGCAGGAAGAGAGACAGGGAGAGAGAATGAGAAGGCATGAGTGAGCGTGAGTGGATGAGGGAGAGAGAATGAGAGTTAGTTAGTTTGTCATAAATTGCATTTTTCTGCATGCATGCTATCAGCCCAGCCCTGGCACAGCTGTGGCCAAACAGAATTGTGATTTATCATTTTTGCATTGCACAAACCGGCCCCTTTCTCAGTGATTAATCATCGGGAAAATCATTTTAACTCTCAAAGCCATTGTTTCATTCTCTCCCTCCGCCCCGCCAGGCGGGATGAGAGGCACATGGTGCAAGTATTCTTTTGCAGCTAGAGAAGGACTTTACTTCACAAATCAGCAAGACAAAAAAAATGACTTGTGAAGGGCTGATTTTGTAGCACTACACATTGATCTGTACTGGAGTATCTCAAAATGTGTTGCATTTGTGTGCAGAACTGTGCAAAAGTCAGAGACAACTACTCGCTTATTAAATTACCAGTTTAAACTAGTATTAAGTACAAGTTATTCGATTTGGAGGAGATTAGCAATAAGACAGTCCACTTGCATAAGCAAGGTGAAAGTCAAACGGAAATGTGAAAAAAGCAGTAGTTTCCAAGTCTAGAGTTCAAAAAGTTAAAAGAAAAAAAAAAAAAAACACATGCAAGGCCTGGCAAACTACCAAAACTGCCAGCATCAGATAAACAGAACTTAAAGCTTTCATCTGTGAGAGACAGGAGAAATCAAACTCTATTCCTGTGATGAAAGGTGGTCTCTGACTTATGCACCACAATGTATGTATACTTTAGTGCTGGGAGTACAGTTACTAAAATGTTAAAAAAAGCAAACAAACAAACAAACAAACAAAAAAATCAAACTACCGAACACAGATTCTGCTGTACGCTGCTGTGCACACTCCTACTGAGTGATTTCCCAGTCTCTAATTGATTAGTTATTGGGCCTGCTGTGCTCTAATGGAGCGCATATGAGGGCTGTGATCAGCACCATGGAGAAAACACGAACCAACGACAGAAGGACTAACCATACAGAAGAATAAGCATATCCATATCCATATCATACATCATTTCCACAACTAAACACAAACTGCAGCGCATACATACACAGATACACACTCATACACATGCAGACAGAGACCCGCTGGTTGTTTGGAATCAAACATGCATGTTCATTCATGAGCAATTAAGCCAAGAGTAGAGAGAATATTAGAGAATCTACTGTAGAAATAAAGGTGTCATCTACACTGTGGAGTCTGCAAAGCTGCTGAATGGATTCTAGGCCTGGAGCTGTGGGACAATGCAGAGATGATCCATATGATATAATTCTGGTGCACAGAATTATTGTGCAGAGTTGTGATTACTGCTATCACTCAGGTATAACTGATCTAATCTATACTGAGGGTGAGAAGTAAAAGGTTTTGTTTCAATTGTATTCAGTGGGACAATTACAATTTAAGGCATTTAAAATACTCAAAAAAAGCACCTAAGAGAAAAACTGCAGTGACTAAACATGAAACTAGCCCGTACGTTAATACCTACGCACACGCTAAACTAACTCATTTCTAATGCATCACTGTGTGCTTAAAAACAGACAGTGAAATTGGTCATGTTTGGAAAAAAAAAAAAGCTTATTACAATATAATTGCTGTTTGTGGACTTCCATATTGCTCCTAAAATCGATCAGCTTATGACTTTTAACAAAACATAGTGTGTTCGCTGCAGGCAAGAACGTCCAGCAAAGCAGCTGGGTAGAGGTACTGACGGACAGCATAACCTGGAGAAGCGCCGTCGTTGTTAATGATACTTGTCTAGTCTTTGTGGTAAAACAAGATGTTCTTCCAGATTATTTTTAAATTGATCAGATTTTCAGGCCTAAGTTACTTGTCAGTGCCTTTGATTCGAAAGGCTGCATCAGCTGCACTGGACTCAGCAATGAATCCGCACTTTATGAACAGAATGCAATGACCCACTTTTGTTATCAACAGCAAAAAGAATCTAACTGTCAGATTGGAAAATGTTACAGGAGGTTAAATCTCTCCATGCTGACCACTTTCCAAAAAGTTGGCTTTTATCAATCAATATCCAGATGACACAGACTTTATGAAGCCCGAATTGCATTTTTATTGCATATCATATATAACTGTATGAAATGAAAATAAGCACATATGAACATCACATACGGTTAGTGAGTGAAATAATTTTGCACAGCAAAATATATGAGAAAATTTTAATTAACATACTTAAAAAATTTATTGATGAATGGTATATCCCCATTTTATACAAGCAGGGTTTCAATCCCTGACTATAAAACAATGTCCAGACATTATTGATTATTATATTATTGCCTTGTAAATAATGAATTTGTTTACAACAAAAGAAACTAGTCCTGCTTGACAATGTAACTAATAAGATTGTATTCATAAATTCTCCAGCAATGCCATAAGATATGTCTTTTAAATTAGCGTTCTAGATAGATTCCATTGTGTGATATACTGTATGATTAGCTACAGGCTACATTTTAGTGCAACTCAGTCCAAATAGTTTAGCTCCGTAAAAAGGACAATGCATTTGAAAATGCACCAATGTTTTCCACCTCGACTAAGTTCTTTTGCTTTAATACTTTGGTTTCGACAAAATACAGTCAGTGGTAGGCTAAAAGAAGGGCTACATCTGCCAAACTGCTGTGTTCATGGCAAGCACATGCTGCAAAAGAGCTTGCAGTCCACATCCTAACACTCCTGCTGTACAACACAGGTTTTGCTTTGGGTGCTTCCAGTACATTTTAACACTATAATCAGGAAACAATTTAGTGCATAGGACATGAACCCTA
Source organism: Pygocentrus nattereri (assembly GCF_015220715.1). Taxonomy (NCBI): domain Eukaryota; kingdom Metazoa; phylum Chordata; class Actinopteri; order Characiformes; family Serrasalmidae; genus Pygocentrus; species Pygocentrus nattereri. Next base: position 13,191,368 of record NC_051217.1, read on the forward strand.
ACATCTAAAGCATATCTTTTTAATGGCATCTTCCTCATCATCACCATCATCTTCGTCATCATCATCAACAACCTGGAGAATAGCTTACACCTTCAGGCTCACAGATAACAGAACTATTCTTAGATTATGCTTAAAAAAACACAAGGTTGCTTTATTACAGAGTTATCAAAAATGCATAAGAACGAGATTGGAGTTGAACAAACAAATCCGCTTTAAAGCAACTAAGAGTTTTAGTCCCGGAGAGGGAGTTCCTCTTTAGTAAGGATGAGGTCCTTGTCCCCTGAAACATTGCTTCCAGTTGGCCAACTTTCAGCAGGAATGCCTCAGTGCATGGACTGAATGGGAATGGGCCGCGGTGCAGGTCAGCACGGCTCGGAGAAGTTTTATTTGTTTTTCAGGGAGGGGTGATGGTTGGTGGGATGCTCTTTCACTTTTTTGCATATATTCCAAAAAAGTGAGCTGGCAAATAAAAGGAAGAGGATGAATGCCATGCTGGAGTTATCCAAGTACAAAGTTCAGTTTTCAAGCAAAATAACAAAAAAACAAACAAAAAAAAGAAAGAAAGAAAACCGTACATGTCCAGCATGCAGGTAAAAATAACATACTGTCTCTTTTTTTCTCTTTTTTAAGCAATGTCTTTAAGTTCTTAAGTAAAGTCTTTTTTGTATAACACAGAACAGCAAGCAGGACTCATGAGATGATCATGGGGAAACTGTAGGTCCTCTCACTTTGGCAAAAACAAAGAAGAAAAAAGTGCCAAAAACGTTTTTTTTTGTGTTTTTTTTAAACTGGAGGTAAGTCTCTCTGTTTTTGGCAAACAGTTATTCTGGTGGCAAATAAAAAAAAAGTAGAAGAACAAAAATTGATGCAAAGGTCGGTGAACATCAGTGGTGCACGTGGATGCATGCAAGCGCACGTTTACACAAAAAAAAAAAACAACAAAAAAAGGGGGGGGGGTAAATTACAAACAGCAATCCCATAAAAAAAATTCAAGTCAGGCGAACATTGAAAAAAATGAGAAAAATTAAAAGAAAAAATGAATGCATTGGACACTTGTGCATTTTGAAGTAAATGTGGCGAAAACGCACGTTGATGGCAGGTTTGGGAGGGAAAAATATGTATTGTAAAGTTTTGTCTGTCTACAGGCAAAAAAGCAAAAGAAACAAAACAAAAAAAAACCACCCTCAAAAACAAGACAGACTGCCAGGCCTGACTGACCAAAATGTAGACAAAACAAAAACAGACTTTAAAGGAGAATTTAAAGTTTTGTCTTTTTCTCTCTCTCAGTCTAACAAACCCCCCCAAAAAATCACAAACAAACTTTTTTGTTTGTTTTCTCTCGCTCTCTTTCTCTCTCGCTTATTCTTACGACTAGGTGCAGAACTCACATGAAAAACTCGGGGGAGGAGGGGTTGTTGTCGCTGCTCGAGCCGCCGCTCTCCCTGAAGCCCCCGCCGCCGCCGCCCACCAGCTTCTCGTACTTCTCCTTGTAGGCATCGCGCTCGCGCAGCAGGCGCGCGATCTCCTGCTTGAGGTGCTCCACCTGCTGCAGCAGCTGCGTCTTCTCGCCCTCTAGCACGTGCCGCTGCTGCACGCGCTTGAAGCGGCACGACTGCGCGTAGCCGCGGTTCTTCAGCGTGCGCCGCTTCTGCTTCAGCCGGATCACCTCCTCCTTGCTGACGCCGCGCAGCTGCCGGTTCAGCTCGCGCACGGACATGGTGACGAGCTGCTCGTCCGTGAAGCGCTCGGCCGCCGCGTGCCCGCCGCCCAGGGGTGCCTGGTGGTGGTGCCCTACGGCGCTGACGGCGGCGCTGTTGGCGTGCGGGTGGTGGTGATGGTGGTGTTGGTGGTGGTGCGGAGTGCCGTTCTGCGCCGCGGCGGCTGCGATCACTGCCGAAACCACGGCGGCGGCCGAGCCCATGTCGTCCCCGGCCACGGCGCCTCCGGGGCCGGCCGCGCTGGCGAACTGCTGCCCCCTAGCATAGCCGTCAAAGGGCTGGAGCTGGTGCGTGCTGCTGATCAGCGCCTCCACGGCGTCCTCGGGGCTGAAGCCCAGCGCCTCGGGGTTCAGCTGCTGCGGCTGCGGCTGGTGGTGCGGTTGCTGCTGCTGCTGCTGCTGGTAGCCCGTCATCCAGTAGAAATCCTCCAGGTGGCTCTTGTGCTCGCTCCCGGAGCCCGGGCTGGGCGCCGAGAAGCTCGGCGAAGGCGGCACCGAGCTGCACGGCGTGCTCATCGGCGTGGAAGACACGGAGCCCCCGGCGAGCAGGCGGCTGCACTGGTGGCTCAAGCTGCCGCGCTCGGGCTCCACCGGCTCCTTTTTCACCTCAAACTTCATCAGATCGAAGTCATTAACATATTCCATGGCCAGGGGACTGGTGGGCAGGTCGGAGCTGCTCATCGCCAGCTCTGATGCCATCCTCTTGCTGTTGACAGTCCTCCAAAGAGGGTGAAGAGCACCTGGCACACCGGGTTGACTTAGAAGAGGGTGAGCCAGCTTGATGTTTTTTTCTTCTTCTTCAACAACAAAAAAGAACGGATTTTTCACTCTTACCAGAAAAGTCTCTGCAGCGCTTCGACGAAGCAACTCCTACTTCCAAATGAGCACTTTTCCTTTGCACACTCTCGTCGGAGATGCATCGGAGCTCTTTCTGATCGCTTCTTCTCCTTCTTTTTTCTTTCCCCTCCTCTCTTCACGCGAAGAAGAGAGAGAAGAAGAAGAAAAAAAACTTTCTCTTTCAAAACATTTCACACTTTACGCTCTCTTCACGAATACATGCTGCAGCTGCGCTCGGAGAAACGCTAGGAGTGAAGAAAGGACGCGGAGGAAAAAATGTTTAAAATTAAATAAATAAAAGTAGGAATAATAGTAATAATAGGCTGATAGCGTCGACTTGGACGTGAAACTGCCCAGGCTCGTAGGAGTGATTTTTAAAAAAGTGAACACACACATACACACACACAAGGCAGATTGAGTTTAAAAGCATTGCTGAGTTTTATAGCTGCCGTGACGTCAGCGCCGAACTGTAAAATTGACTCGGGGCTGCAGCCAATCGGAGCGCTCGGTCCGAGAGCTAATTAACATATTAGTAGAGAAACAAAACTTTTTTTTCTCTCCCTCTCTCGCTCTTTTTCGCTCGTCTGTCAGAGGCTATCAGCTGACTGTCAGCTGGACTCCAACTCCTTAACTCTTTCACACTGCATGTGAAACGTCTCTCTTTTCTCTCTCGTTCTCCACTTTAAAGCTCTCCAGTCTTGTTAAACGTGAACTTTTTTTTCTCTTCTCTCTCTCATTCTGTCTCTCCCTCACAACCACCATTTCCACTAAAGAAACGCTCGTTTCTTTCTACCCAAACCGCAACGTTACGCTGAAAGGATGTCCCTTTCATTGTACAACACCTCCAAACAGCACCCCAGCCCCTTAATAGAGTCTTAAACACATGCAAACTAAAGTGAACGAGAACGATTTGCAGCTATGTTGGCTACTTAAGCACGGGAAAGTGATCAGAGGCAGCGTGTCACAACATGTTGAGTATAACTCAGTTATAATACTTGCATTATACCCTGAAAACACTCCACTTTTATATGAAACATATTTATTTGGCTTGTGTGCTTGGTTTGCAAGAAACATAATCTGAGGAAACGCAATGTGTTCCACATCAGATCCCTAGTTTTGGTCAAAACAAGTGTCTTAGAAGGGAAAAAAATACAAAAGGCTGCTTTTGACAAAGAAGTGAGGATGTTTTACGACGGTATAGTGCAAAACCATATCTTGGGAAACTCAACAGTGCCACCTTTTGGCCATACAAAATAACAGGGAAGGCTTCATTCTTCATTCTACCAGTTTACCCACTTAAAACACAACTTAGACTGAATTTCACACGCACACAAAAAAAAGAAAGGTCAGGTTTGCTAATCCAAGTCTGGGAAATATGACACCTGGAGTCACAAAAACTCTGTTGAACTAAACAGACTAAGGAAACTAGTTTAATCCACATGAATGCATAGTTTAGTCAAACTAATAATGGTCCAAAACTCTGACATTAATCAATCCAGTGAATTTGCTTAAAACCTGAGCTCTGAGTGGTTTAAGCACTATGAGACAAAATGTTTCATGGGCTTTCTGGCTTAGTGTCAACCTGAGGCAAGCAGGCAGGCAGTTCCAGACTTAGACAGCTATAAAAACCAGTTTATCTGTACTGCTGGACCTGCCCTCACTTAGTCATACATTAAACCACTGGCCTGTACATTGTACTCTTCCTAGTAAATTATTTTATTATTCATTCTTTTTTGGCTCCTTGTACTACAGATTAAGAAAAGGCTTCTGGTTCAATGGAAAGTCCATTTGAGAATAGTTCTCTCTCTCCTCTTTTGGTGTATTTCTGTCCACTGAAGTCAGCCATGTTTCTTCCCTTTCCATTCAAAATAAAAACTTTCCTCCACACTCAGCTGGAACGAAAGACGCATTCATGTTGCCATGCTGAAGGCTCAAGCACGGCTTTCGCCGGCCAATTTCGAAAACATGTCAATGTGCCTTGACACTGTGCTGACAAATAGCGAATTCATGATGGTGACAAAAGCCTGTAATCATATACTCAGTACAACTCCAGCAAAACATTATGACCTCATCTTCAGGAGGCCTGGTATTTTTGGAGGCCCAGTTAAGCTACGTGTAATGATAGACGACATCAGTTAGGTCGTCGACTTGCAGTGAAAGATGACACGTGACTCGATATACATTACTTGAAGAAATGAGAACACAAATGCAAGACAGTCTTCTTTTAAGCAGTGAATAAAACACCTAACACTACACGTACACGTGTATCACAGAGTTTGCAAGATGACTGTTTGGCCTTCAGTTTCACAAGACCACTGCACAGAGATAGCAAGATGTTGCTCTCTAGGAGCAAACATTGACAGTGGACCAGGCTGTTCACTCATATCCATATATAGTAGATTACAGCTGTGGATCTTTAACTCTAAAGCAGCTATGCTGTAATAAAGGCTTATCACTGACACCAAGAAACCAAACTCTTGGGGGGAAAAACAACAGAAAAACACTGGTGTGACTCCAGCATCTCAGTTGTACTGTACTAATGAGAGAAAGAACAGTCCATTAGTACAATCTAGAACTCAACTCAGTCAGAAACTCAATGAAACACTTTGTCTTAAAGTACTTATGCTGCTGAGATCCCAGTTTTGAGACAATTCATAATGGAATGATTCATCTAAAAGTTTTGGAAGCTGCCAAAATGGGTTGAACTTTCAAATAATTAAGAGGCCAAACTATTTCGTTTTTTTTAATAATGTGGACAAAAGCAAGAAAAGCAAAATGCCAACCTATGTTTTGCACAGCCTGCTGTTTTATATAACTACACAGCATGGCCTCAGATGACCAGTTACTCTATTGCGTGACTGTGAGTAACAAGGTTGAATAGCTAGAGATATTTCCATTTTCAATTATCTTTTCTTTATAGTAGCCTATAGATTTAGCTCTTACTTTAGCCTTTGACCCCAAGTTTCATCATAAATAATCAGGGTTCAGATGTCAGCTCTCAAATTGAGGATTGATTTTGTTCCTTATCTTCATTATTTGGTTATCTGCATTGCAAAATCTAGACTGATTGCTACAAAGAGGGCCTTGTTGCTCACTGATCAACTTTTTTGTTCTTCTAATCCTGCTGTTGGACTATCCTACAAGGAGGGACACTGTCTGCTTTATAAAGTGGAAAGGAGACAGGTAAAGCAATGGACAAAATGTATAACATGGTATAATTAATATTTCTTATGATTTGGATACATTTCAGATGATTAAGGTAAGCTATTTCGTAGGTTAACAGGAGTGTATTATTTAGGGACGTCTCTTCACGTTTCCAAGAGAAACATTTTAAACAAGAAGTAATCCGAACGAACATTTTTATTGTGCAAAAAAATTGAAATAAAAGTGAATAATGTATAGATAAAACTACATTAACACTGCTGTCTAACACCAGTTCTGCAGGCCTGGTAAAACAGTCCTAGTTTGTAAAGCAGACATGCAGTTTGATAACTGAATTTATACAAGGCTAAATTTGGCTTCTTAATCAGCAGCAGTTTGTTTGAATTTTCTTATCAACCTAAAATAAGCAGCAGGTAC